>NC_068355.1:163015838-163025073 GCF_020536995.1 Dreissena polymorpha
ATTTTGTTAAAACAGGAAAGAACTGTTATATATATTTTCTTAAAGGGATCTTTTCACGCTTTGGTAAATTGACAAATTGAAAAAAGTTGTTTCAGATTCGTAAGTTTTCGTTTTAGTTATGATATTTGTGAGGAAACAGTAATACTGAACATTAACCATGCTCTAATATAGCCATTATATGCATCTTTTGACGATTTTAAAACCTAAAAATTATAAAGCGTTGCAACGCGAAACGATTGAATAATTTGGAGAGTTCTGTTTTTGTCGTTAAATTTTGTGAAACTACGAAGATTGCTTATATAAGGTATAAAATACGTCGAGAATGTGTACTCGGCGGAATAGCTCAGTAGGCATAAGCGTTTATACTACAGGACTCTGCCAGGACTCCAGGGGTCACTGGTTCGAACCCTGCTCCGGGCAATGTACATTTCCTTTTTTTTATTTTTTTTTCTTGATTTTTTACTGGAGCTTTTATGATCCAATGTTTACATTTATCAATATAAGCATTTAATGAATAAGTTAAAAAAAATGCCAAAATCTGTGAAAAGGCCCCTTTAAAGGTGTAAAGAATCTAAACTTTTCTGCGATTAAAGTTTTATTTAACTGGATTAGTATAGGCCACATAACAGACGCTATTGTACTGATTTGTACTAAACAACATTTTGTCATAATCAACAGTTTTAACATGCCGCAGTTTCCTTGGAAGTTGACCTTTGATTGGAGTTATGTATAAAACATTACAAGGTATTTGTTGACAGTTTGTCCTGTCACAATTATATATTAGTTGAGCCAAACGTGTGATAAAGATCCCTTTTGGGGTGGCGATAAATACTATTTATATTGTTCAACAGTGGGAGACTGAGAAAACATATGTTACAATTAATTTGTCTACTTTGCCTGCTTCTTCTTTATATATTTTTCTTGCTAATCGTTTTAGTTTAGTTTTAGTTAAGTAGGTATATCAATTTACATTTTTTGATAGATATTTATTTGGATAGTAATAGTATGTTTTATTTGACTTGACATCATTGAACCGGTTTATTCATTGATAAGATCGGGATCTCCACAGGTGTTTAATCTCGATTGTTAGGTGGGGAGAAGGGTCCGAATGATAATGTTGTCGTCGGCTTACGAATCACATTTCACAAGTTTTAGACAAATATGCATACGTTATAAACCTAATTTAAGTATTACATAGATAATAACTTATCTTTATTTTGATGAACTACGTTTAAGGTATAAAACTATAATTATCTATGTGTTGTGTGCCGCATACATACCATCTTGCTTTTTTTAAATTTGATCACAACGGTCAGAAGTCATAAACATTCATTATGCATGGTTGCTAAAGCACAGTGTATACTAACTAACCTATGTTATTGTTGTTTGCTAGGGTTATTATTATTATGTTTTATTTTTTTTTATTTTGGGGGGGTGGGAGGGCTTTTATAGAAGATTTCAACTAGTCCTTCAATTAACGAAAAAAAAATAATAGACAGCTTCATTCATGCTGTTCTATTATGGTGTTTTAACGCATATAATTATGTATGGTTGATGAAGCACATTGTATGCTACCGATGTTTATTGTTGTTTGATGATGATGTAAGTTGGTGTTGCTGTTGTTGTTAATGATGATGATGATGAGGAGGGAGGAGGAAGAAGAGAAGAAGAAGAAGATGATGATGATGATGATGATGATGGTGGTGGTGGTAGTAATGACGACGACGACGATGATGATGATTTTGATTATGATAATGAGATTTGAATTAATTAATGCGCAAAGATTTTTCTTTTTAGCGGCCAAATGCAGATATCTGCGCTCGGCCGCTGTAAGGGTTATGTAATATTTGCAATCTACATAGGAGTCAATAGCAGATACCAAGCACCATATGCTTATGAGAAACAAAAGCAAAATATTGGCAATCGCTGAAATCTCGAATATGACTTAATCATTTTATTAAATGAAAACCGGTAACTATTTTAAACGGTTATTATATTGCAACAACTTAGCGGTGTTTATCCAAAAGACCATTGTTATAATTACAGGGACGTCAATAGGCCAAACTATTCAGGAAATATGATTTGAGTCGTCAAGGATAGATTTTGAGATCAATGTACGTCCGATGAGATTTAAAGGGAGTTGGAGGCGTAGGGACAGATTCGTTCGAGTACGCGATCATTTGAGAACAAATTATGTTGAAGCTTTATCGGAATTCCGGAAATTTGCGATCGGTACCGATTTTTCCTGGTTCTTTTTTATTGATTCTGATAAGTTAGCGGCCGGCACGGACATGAATATTAACTGACGAAAACCTCTTCGCTACTTTCCGAAAATCTTCGACATGTTGCAAATATCCGTAATATTCCGCATTGTACTCACCAGAAATTGCAACTAGAAAGACTACAATAAATCAGTTAGCTACGGCTCGGGCGGGGATTTACCTATTATCCCTGTAAGGGACCTAATGCCCCAGACTACCGGCTATTTTTTCCGGAATTCGAACTTGATACACTTGATATCCCTGAATTAAATATTTATATCCGCAATTTTGATCTCTAGAGTGCTGACTGTTAGTATTGTATTTGACTGGAATGACTGTCGATTATGTGTTTTTAAGATTAAAACAAGCTTACGAAGAACTTTGTGTTTGCTTTTTTGTACGCTTTCTTTTTTAAAAATGTATTGTCCGCACGGAAGCAACAATTGACCAAATGTACCAGATTGTGGTCTCTTTAAAGTGCTATGTTTTTACTGCCGTGATATCTTAACAAACTACACATTATTGATCGTGGACGTTTTATACTCCTATTGAATTGTTTCCCCAAAATATGCTCTTCTATTAGTAGATGTTTAGGTGACGATGTTCTAATTATAGATCTTACACGGCCAAGAAACACTAGATAGGTCTTTGCAAAGAGAGCTGTTGGATATCGTGAATGCGTTCAATGTGGCCTGTTTATTTCAGAAAGCTATGTGCAATGTTTTATGGGGATTTCTATCAAATTGCCCAATTGCAAAATTTGATTTAATTCATTCGGACCTACAAGCGGGAAAACTTCTTCATTAAAATTCAATGGGCTTTTAAGAAGTTCGTTGAAAGGCCAAATTTGACGTTAAACAGCAACGCCCGAAAAAATTGCTACTCAGTCTTATTTATCACTTTTTTTGTAAGATTTACCAGTAGACGTTCTTCAGTGAAATAAGCAAACACACAGTGCCGACAAATATGGAAGGGTTATTTAGGTAAAAATTACATCCTTCTTTGTGACTGTGTTCATGATTCTTGATTGGTACTTTCATTAGTATGTAGACACCTTTTCATGCTTGATGACACTTACATCTTGCCTGATGTCCAATGTCTATTTACATTCTGCTTAATGGTATCATGCATGTGTACAGATGCAACATTCTTGTTCGTTAATTGCATGCTGCATATGTGTATGTTGGTTTTGTGCAGAGAGACTGTGCCAATAGGCGCAGTGGCATAATGAAATCAAATATTAATGCGTTTACTAAATTAACGCGATGGTAAGATGTTGAGTTTCACCCAAGCACAAAGCAACATACTATCATGCATGATACAATGATTGTCAATTGACAGTCATTCCGAAATGCTACGGAGGACTACGGAAATTTACGGCCGTATAACGGAAATTTTATGTTATAGGAGAAGTTGCGCACCTTTGTAAGATATTTGCTACTGAACCGAAATTAACCGCGTGTTGTAGACTAACTTTTTTTTGGTTAATGGACTAAACCATAATTTTTGTACAGTAATTTACCTTCAATAACCAAAGAAAGTCTATGGATATATTTCAATATATGCTACTAATGCATGTATGCAGAGCTCCAGATAAGACGCTTTAAAGTCGTAAAATGTTACATTATATGCATTGATATTGAGTTTTACGCATGATCACACATTTTGAATTCTTATTTTATTTTTCCAATGTTGTAACCGTACGCACAGAATTTAAGTCTACTTTTTTACTAAATTTAATTCAATTTTTTACGACTTTAAGCGTCTTATCTGGAGCTCTTCTTAGACTATAAACCCTAAATGCGGATGTGCCAAAAATTATATTTCCCTGAAAAAAAAAGAATTAATAATAGACTTTAAGGCTGGATTATTATAGAGTGTAAACCAAGATTTTGCTGAAAAAGTTATCTGGAACTTTGCATGTATGTTGAGAGGAAATCGATTACATAATTTCAAATTTACTAGAAGTACTTTTATATTGCACCACATAAAATGCTTTAAAACTATAATATTGCAGTGCACATATAAACTTTATTATAGATGGGTAGGTATTTCGTGTCAATCTCTTTCACATATGAAAGAGCTGTTGGTCATGCCTGCTTTAAGTACATATTAGATGCATGACCACAATTTAGATTAAGCAAAATAACACACTAGGTATTGCCAAGAGTCAAATATATACGAGCAGTAAGAGCGTAATCGTGCACAGCGAGACTTACTCATGTAGAATTGAGAACTCTTATTGCTTTCTTTCGAAATAATTTCATGTGTCCGATCTAATATGCAATATGCCCGGTGTTTTTTTGCGGATATAATGTTCCGTTTTTAGATCCATAATTAACGAATGCCTCAATATTTTCAAAAATTAACACCGGAATAATGTTCACCGACATTTTTTCATACAGATTGGATATAAATATTATAGAGCTTAACAAAAAATACATTAAGCCCTGTTTCTCCCGGCACACGTGCTGGACACACAGGTGGTTAGCGTGTGGCTATGATAATAATTAGTGAAAACATCTTTTGAATGATAAATAATCATATATTAAAACGAAAAATCAAATTTTCTATATATAAAAAATCACCTACCGTTTTATATATAACAAGGTATCCAACTCGAAATCATCCGAAAACGGGGTGCATCGTTTTGAGCAGCCATTACTAACTTAATTTTGCAGCGATTTTCATGACCCGGTCTTATTCAACGCAGAATGAATTTCCTTTTAGGAAATGTATATATATTGTTATATTTCTACACATGCTGGGTCAAATTTTAAGAAATAAAGCTATACATAATTCGCTTGACCCAGTTGTTATCGATCAGACCGTATTTATGAATGAAATCTCCAGTTGTAAAGACACAACTCCGCATTGGAGCAATGAAATCACTCTTGTGTTTAAAATGTCAGTTGGTTGAAATGTATGTAAACAAAGGTTTGAAAATGCGCTGGACAGTTAGTTTTGATGCATAATTCTACGGCAAGCACGGTAAGAATGTTTTTTTCATACGTTTTATTGAATTATGGTATCGAGGTTCGTGAACTTTGCAGGGAAAATGCCCATTTCCCCGTGAAGATTTCAGTCATGAATACTGTCTGATCGATCACAGCTGGGTCACGCGAGTTGTGTATCGTGTTATTTTTTAAAAGTTGACCCAGTATTTGTAAAAATATTGCAAGACATATACATTTCCAGAAAGGAAATTTATTTCTGCGTTGAATAAGACCAAGATCGTGAAAATCGCTGCAAAATTGATGAAGTAATGGCTGTTTAAAACGATGCATCCCGTTTTCGGATGATTTCGAGTTGGATACCTTGTTGAATATATATTTAACTTATTTTTTTTAAGAAAAGTTGATTTTTCGTTATAATATGATTACTTATCATTCCAAAATATGTTTTCACTAACTAGTATTATAGCCACACGCTAACCACCTGTAGCTGGACACTTTTAAAAAACACTATACAAATTCAAGTACTTATGCACTTAATTGATTGTAAACAATGACGGTTGAAATCCGTGCGTGGGAATTTTTCTGGTAACCAAGAGCGACGTCAACGTTCATGACAAACCTGTTTATATGACATTTATTTATTGATTTTTTCCAACTTGATTGAAAATTATGTTTTATGATATTTTAATACATGTAGATGAAGTAGTTGTTTTCTCAACGAGGAGTACAATAGTTGTACAGTACTAGACACGAGTACTTGTAACTTTCAGGTTTCTCTGTATACCACAGACATTATATAGTCATAAAATGATAAATATGTGTTTATAGAAATTGTAATTATAGCATGGTAAACAGACTAGAGAAATCTGAAAGTTTCACGCACAGGTCTGTGGCAATGGGGGTTTGGGCTACTTTATAAATATGAGGTCGATATGCAATGCACATCGGTAGATTACGTCTACTGTAATTATTTGGACTAGGGAAGGGCCACAATTCCAACACATCAGCCCCGTTATGTTCTGAATAAAATACATGTATAATTTCTTGAGTGCCAATTGCATCTTACAAATATCAAAAACATTCACGGCAGTCAATTCATTGTGTAAACTTACTGGTCTTCATGGCAATAATGAACGTATTTAGTTTAATGGAGATTATATAACGAAGGGAACTAATTCAGCTTATTCAGTTTACTAGTCAAAATGATTCGGATGTTTTCGCTTTTTTTCCGAAAAGTAATTTATTCAACATACGGAAAATAAACGCGCGCCACCTGATGTCATAATTTAGTAACTTGCATTCTGCTTACTGCCTGTTGCTAACTGCCGTTGTTAATGACGCTTAGTGGCAAAACCGATTATGACTGGTTTCAGGAATAATGAACACACAAACATTGGATAGTCACCAAGCATGTTGAAACAATCATCAAGTATAACCGATAGAGAACAAGCATGTTGGAACTGTCATGAAGCATGTTAGAATAAACATCACGCATAATGTAAATATTATTCATGAATGATGTAATGTTGCAGCAATCATCAAGTATAAACGAATAGACAACAAGCATGTTGGAATTGTCATAAAGCAAATTAGAATAAGCATCAGTCATAATGTAAATATTCACCACGAATGATGTAACTTTTACCTAAATATCCTTCCATAGACATGTGTTGTTACTAAAATAGACATAGAGATTTGAGCATTGGGAGTGACCTAATCATACTGTGCTTTAGCAGTATTACGGAATACCGTTAGTGCCATCGTGGTTACACATTAAAATCCAGAGGGCGAGAACGCGAGAACGCGATAGTACGATGGCGACAATGTGACAATACGATGATGACAGGGTGACAATACGATGGCGACAATGCGATAGTACGATGGCGACAATGCGAGAACGCGATAATACGATGACGACAATCAGACAGTGCGATGACGACAGTGCGACAATACGATGGCGACAGTGAGATAGTACGATGGCGACAATACTACAGTTCGATAGTGCGATAATACGATGACGACAGTGCGAAAATACGATGACGACAGTGCGACAATACGATGGCGATAGCCGACAGTGCGATAGTACGATGGTGCCAATGCGATAACGCGATAGTATGATGGCGGCAATTCGAAAATGCGATGGCGACAGTGCGACAATACGATGGCGACAATGCGATAGAACGATGGCGACATTGCGATGATACCACGGCGACAGTACGATATGACTATCGCATTGTCGCCCCCGTACTATCGCACTGCCGCCATTGTATTGTCGCACTGTCGCATTGTCGTCATCGTACTAGCGCGTTTTCGCAATCGTACGAACGCATTGTCGCCATCGTATTGTCGCACTGTCGTCATCGTACTTTCGCGTTCTCGCATTCTCGCCCTCTGGATTTTAATGAGTAACCACGGTGGCCCTAACGGTATTTTGTACAGTAAAGTGCGTAAAATCTGGTTTGGAATAACAATTTTTATGCCGAAAACAGATGTTGAAAACCCGACTTTGTTTTATAAGTAGTAGTCTAAATATACAATGAGTTTTCCGAGCATTAAATAAACATATTAAAATAAAATTCATGTTCGTATCAGTTGAAGTTCTTGTTAATAGTAGAAGCAAAGAACACAATAAAACGCTGATTGGGCTTACTAATTTGAGGCAAGAAAAAACACATCGCGCTATTATATATAACATATAACGCGCATCCGCAAAGTTCGAGCGCCCGTCTCGGTGCCGTCGTTTCCGGTGAAAGTTTCGCACAGGAGCTACCGAGTTTGGATATGAGACCACGAATCATGGCTTGACTTTATATATCAGTCAGCGTAGTACCTGACCAGACTGCGCGGTTGGACAAGCTAGGATGGACCAACTTCGGCCGCATATGACATAAGACCCATTTTCGCATGACGCGGGTCATCTGACCTTTATAATGTGTATATAGCTTTGAATGGAATTTGCACATAGTTTTTGGCATGGACTTATTGTTATGTTAATGTGTTGCACGCTTTCAAAAGCAGAGGGCATATATAAGATCAATTATACTACGGAGTTCATTTTCTGTTGCAAAATGAAATGCAATAAAGATTGTTACTCAGCGGTGTGTACAGTATGACAGCGTTGTCTGTCTGCGATGCATTATACTGGTTCTAAGCTGGCATACTCACCAATTGGACTCAACCATCTGCTCGAACAAGAAATGATAAGTTCTACTAGCATAAACCTTTAATTGTAACTCATTTTAAAAATATTCATGTTATTTATATTATTCAATTTATTATTCAAAATTATAATTATTATTTCCTTTATTGTTGTTTTTCGCATTAAGAAACTTATTCGGCTTACGAAACTGAAAAATCCCATTGGAAAAAAATCCCATGGGAGAAAAAATCCCATGGGAGAAAAAATCCCATGGGATTTAAAAATCCCATGGGATTTAAAAATCCCATGGGATTTTTTGTTTTTTTTTAAACACGACTAAACGCATTAAAATATCGTAGTTGTTCATCATTTCATAAAATATGATGTTTCTGAAAGTTTCATGAATAAATCTCTCAAAATAAGAAAAAAATCCCATGGGATTTTTTCTCCCATTTTAAAATGGGATTTTTTTATTACTAAATATTTTTATATATAATTGGCATAAAACCAATATACAGTCCTTAAATAACGTTAAAATACTTGCAAACGCAAATAAAACACGTTTTTTAAAATGTTCAAAATCCCATGGGATTTTTCTCCCATTTGCAAATTATGGGAGAAAAAAAATCCCATGGGAGAAAAAATCCCATGGGAAAATCGAAAATCCCATGGGAAAATGCAAAAATCCCATGGGAACCCCAACTTTGCTTATAAATTTCATAGTGAAGAAAACGCGTTTTTTGAGTGAAAATAACCAATTATTAATCAACGATAAGACTTTTATCGCATACTATGTCTCAAAGTAGCAAATCTTTAAGAAAAAGGGTACTTAAGTTTGCGAAATTTCGGTTTCGCAAAGTTTTTCCGGTGGCCGTTTA
>NC_068355.1:163337673-163403745 GCF_020536995.1 Dreissena polymorpha
GTTGTTGAGCTTACAGCGTCAGACATCAAGTATGTAAACAATTCGACATTAATTTGAGGTTTTGGACTTGAAATTGATATTTAATTTTATGATCAAATATGTTGTGATAGTCTCCAGATACCATTTTAACAGTGTCCCGATTCTCTCAAAAGCAATCTGACAGTTTCTTTAAGGATTTCAAAACTTTATTTTATTTAATAACCCTAACGCTGTTGGGAGCCATAATATGGAATGTGTGGCTGTTGCACGACGACCATTAATTTTATTTGTATAAATTACTATAATTGACATTGTACATATAGTACTCAAAATTTGCTAAGGATCACTTTTTATAGTATGTGTAATTTGATGTTTTTATTATTGAAAACAAAACAGCTTGTGTTTTCCAATATATGAGTGCGTTTTCTACATAACCAATAACATGTCTTATCGATTTTGTTTACACAGGCTTGCTAATTTGCTCATGAGAAGCAATACCCATGAAAAGCCTTGACATTTGGCCTTGCACTTGATAAAAACATTGTGAACATGCTTCAAATCTACACTTGTAGCTCAATCATTCATATTGAAAGTTGTTTGAAATGGCTAACTATCGCGTAAGAAGACGTCTTACCTTAGAAGAAATGAATATGGGGTTGGAATGCTGGAAGTAGCAGCGTCACAACGTCACGTGGCACGTCAGCTTGGCGTTTCACAGAGCGTTGTAGCCAGGATGTGGAGCCGCTACTAAATGCATGGTGATGTTATCCCCAGATACAGTGGAGGTCGTCAGAGGGCTACTACGCAGGCACAAGACCGTTTTATTGTGGTACAAGCCCGACGTCATCGCTTTATGAACGCCACGGCCCTTCAAAATGACTTGCAGAATGCATCAGAGGTTCGGGTTTCAACTCAAACCAATCGAACCAGACTGCATAGTGTTAGCACGAGGGATAGACGACCTGCCAATCGTATTCCATTGATGCGCAACCACATCCAGGCACGTCTCCAATGGGCACAAGATCACATAACCTGGTCTTTAAATGACTGGACACCAGTACTCTTCACAGACGAGTCTAGAATATTTGTAGACTTTACAGATAGACGTGCCCGGGTGTGGAGAATAACCAATGAGAGATTCGCACCAGTATGCATCACAAACCATGATCGTTATGGTGGGGGCTCAGTATTGGTTTGGGCTGGGATCAGCATGCAGGGGAAGACCGATCTGCATATCATTGATAACGGCACTATGACAGCTCAGAGATACCTCAGAGAGATCTTGGATGTATACGTCCGTCCATATGCTGGTGCAATAGGTCCAGATTTCATTTTAATGCCAGACCTCACAGAGCCATGGTGACCAATGAGTACCTCCAAGCTGAAACAATCGTCAGGATGGAGTGGCCTGCGATGTCTCCGGACCTCAATCACATAGAGCATGCCTGGGACATGCTTCAGTTTGCAATATTTGCACGCCCTGTCAAGCCTTACACAATCTAGGACCTACGACAAGCCCTACTAGAGGAATGGGTTCGAATCCCATAAGACGGCATCCGTGGGCTTATCAGCAGCATGAGAAGAAGATGCAAATCAGTAATCAATGCCAATGGGAACCATGATATCGAAAAGATCCTTTCACTGTTTGAAAACTTTTACAATAATTTCAATTCTTACACACATGCACTAAAACCTTCAATAGTCACCACTAGCTAGATTCAACCAGCGTTACGCATCAATGATTACTCAATACATAGAAATAAAATAAAAAACACATTTTAATATCAAAACTTGCAAAATAAAATATTAAAATGAACGCAATCCGAAATTGAAGATTATGCGAAACAAAATAAAAAGTGATTCTTAGCAAATTTTGAGTAGTATATATGGAAAATGAGGATAGTATAAAGATAGATTTTTTCCAAATAACTTTAATAATATACCCATGTTTATAAGCATTGGTCATCTATCCATTGTATGTTTATTACAAAAATATTTGATAACTAGAATTTAAAGCAATAATCATGTTTCTTGGGCAAAGAATAATTTTATTAAAGCAGAACATTGAATAGGGTACAACTTTCTAATGCAGGTGTTTTTGCCGACATATGTTAAGGATATTTTACAAGAAACATAAAATTTCTTTCAGAGTTAACATATGGAATTCTGTATGCTGTGGCGTTCAAACGTGGACAGAGAACATTCCTTCGCTTCTTTAAATATTGAGAGTTCTCTGGTTTTATGGAATACAAAGGTAAGATGCATAAAATATACAGTCCACTCTCTTTATCTCGACATCTGATATCTCGATATTCTCGATATGTCGAAGTAAGCTCAATGTCCTTTTTTCCCTTCTTTATCTATATAAGTAAACATCGCTTATCTCTATTTTCGTTATGTCGAATAATTCGATATGTCGATATTTTTTTTCCCAAGTCCCGATTTTGCATGTATTTACTGGGGTTTATCTCGAAGTGCGAATAACTGTCCCAGTTTCGGCAAAAGGTGAGACATTTTTTCTTTGATACTTCGCCGTCCCGCTTCGCCCGGCTGCTCCCGATACTGTTCGGTAGGAAATTGATCCGTTAATTGCATCATTGATCATACGTGCGTAATGTCGTTAGCCATTAACACTTGAGTGAGGCCTGTCACTTTAACTGTCATTTTAACATCAATTAACTGCAATTAATAGAGAGACTGCAGAAAGACCGAAAGACTAATATTTTTTACACACGACATTCCAAAATGCATTGAGTAATATTTGTGTGTATATAAACCGTCGCAAATTTACAGAATGTTGTTCTATCATTGAACTCCAACAGTAATTTTCATGGGTAACTTGAAAGAATATGATTTACGCCTGTTCAGATGGTAAACCCTCGTCTTGATTGGACGTCAATTGCATCATAACTTTAAATAGCAACATTACCGGATGTTTACTCGACAATTTAAACAAATAAAAACCGAATGTGTTCATGCAATTCTGTAATACTGAAACGTCATTTTAAGCATTTAACTAACAAAATTAATTGTGCCTCGTAAAAAACACGTATATATCAGGTATAGAGTATTATGCCACACGGGGACGGCTTTAGTTAGAACACTTAGCAGGTATTTAGATGTTAAAAACAAGGTAAATTTTCGTCTCATTTTTTCTTTGAAAACGCCTTATCGGATATCTGAACTCTCGTTATCTCGATATTTATTCTTGTTCCCGCCGATTTCAAGATAACGAGAGTTGGCTGTATATTGAATAAACACCTGCTGACTGACACATACAATACAAAATAATAAAGTATCAATTAACCGTCAGATTTAGTTAAATTGACATCAATAGCGTAGTGACAATAATACACTATGTATTCCAGGTTTATCCCACATAGGTTTTGATGGCAATATGTTCTGAGATAATGTGTTCACACAATCTGATGTTGACATGGGAAAACAGTGTTATAGAGGTGCACTGACTGAAAAGAGAAATAAGTTGTTTGAGTATGAAAGTAAGTAAATCTATGTGAAACAATAACTCAATGTAACTTCAAGCTCTGCCTGTTTTACGGTAAAAGAACCAATTCAATGTGAATGTTCTGTTTATTTTATTCATTACAGTTTGTATGTTTATTGATGTTATATTTGATAGAAAAAAATTCACAGTGTGCAAATAATAATTACCGTTAAACTTACTTCTGCAAGTTTCGTATATTTATCTGTTAAACATGCAGAATGTATCATAGAAAAGCACCCTGTTTTCATAGCTATAATAACATTTGTTTTGTTCATTCAAATTGCTCCATTCTAGAAACGAATCAATTGCCAGCGTCAGGAAAGAAGTATTCGGCTCTTCTAAAAAAGAACAAAAACAGCATTTCAAATCTGATGGAGCATTTTCGTGCACATGTGCAGACAGAGCAGTTCCGGGAACCCCCGACCTGTATTGGACTGCTTGCATGCATTATAAAAAAGAAGAGTTTTAAGGACAAAGAAAGCAAAAGGTAATTATTACATAGAGAATAATAGGTTAGTGTTGATTATAGATCAGGTTTATCATGCGAGGCTTAGAAAACAAAAAGCACGAGCCTTGGCGAGTGCTTTTTCGTTTTCGTGCCGAGCATGATAAACCTGATCTATAATCAACACTAACCTATTATTCTATTTATCCCACTTTTTTATTCAGTAAACCTTTTTATTTTAACAAAATTAGTTTTCATGAGTGTTTGTCGTACTTTGATAATGACTGTAGTGTAACCAAGATCAGTGTATTACTCCGCGTTCCAAAAATAACCGCTGATCAAATTGTCATTTAAAATAATCAGAATATCGTTCTGTGACAAAGAATCGTGCGTTACTAATAACAATTTTATTCATATTGAATTGCAAATCTAAAAGTTTTATAACATTAATATAACATTTAGTTGTTCAATACAAGGAACTACATTTGTATACAACGTAGCCTAACACCACACACAATTCACTTTCGATGTTCAAACTATCAACTAGAACACGAGGTGCAAAACATTTGCTTCTTTGTTGTAATATGTGGTTATTTCGTGACGAAATAACAATAACAACTTGGATTTAATCTAATTATTCACATTAAAATTTTGAATGTGGAAAGTGGCACCAAAGAATTGCGAGGCAAAATTGTTCGAACGAGAGAAAGACATTTGCTGGTGAAGTGACTGGGTGGGACGAAAATCAAGATCAACTTGTTCAACGGTAGACAGTGGTTGTGTAGGCTGCATTTCGACCATAGTTTCAGTGCATGAAGGTGAACAAGAGGAAGCTGTTTGTTTGTTACATTTACTGGACTGAGCAAGAATGTTGGAACACTTTTGCTGCTGTTCAACAGATATGGTGGAATAATTGGTTATGGACTGGACATTTTTGTGCCCTGTTATGGCCATGATTTCAGTGGGTGGAATGTTTGCATTTCGAAGTTTTTGGACCAGGAATTTGCGAACTGAGTGGTTGGTTATTCTCTTGTGCTCGGGAAAGCCGGCGTCTTTTGCCATGGCCTTCAGCATCTGACCCAGCTTGTTGACACCCAATTGTTGACGCAAGAACCACTGGGATGCAGTGTCAATTGTGCGTGTTGCCAGGTAGAAAGGGTGCTGATCTGAAGAAAAATCAGATGGACGCATATTCGAGTACAGCTTGTAAATTAACACGGGATTTCTTGGTCCAGAAGTGCCGAACATCTTGGGAGACACTTTTCTTATGTCAGCGATGTTCTCTCCTGTGCGCGTTTTCGTTTGCCGCTCGTTTAACTCGAGATACTCGACACCATTCAAGTCTACACGGAGGCGGACGTCTCCCCACCTAATAAAATACAAGAATCTTAATTTAATGTCAGATATGAACAATAATGAAATACAGCATTTAAGTTGAAGCGGATGTACTTAGTGAATGGGGTGAAAAAATAATGAAAAAAATTGATACATATTTTGTGTGTTTGTGTGTAAAAATGTTTCTTACCGCAAATTGTATTGCTCCGTTGTACCTCGCAAGCCAAAATGAAGGCAGTTGTTCAACCAGACTGTATTTAACAAGGCTTTCGGAGACTCCGTGCCAAGGATCCCCTTCTCCCAGAGCAGATCGATGTCGGTATCACTCAGCGGATGGGCCTCCCTAGGACGGTTTCCCATACCCTAAATTGGTGATTTATATTTATTATACTGTTTCATTTAACTTTTCGACTATATTTTTTAATTTAAATTTATTTTTTGAGTATTCTATCTTTCGTAGGCTTACAGTATTACTTTTAATGTGACTTTTAGACTTTTATTTATTAACTGCAACTTTATGTCGACAGGGTACTAGTTTCGTACAGACTACATTTGGGATTTTTTCCCAATTTTGTCATAAATGATACATTTTCTGTTGAATATGTTATTTTTGCCAAATTTCTTTTAGTTATAACCGTTCATCTCAATTTTACCTGTTTCTTAAGACTTTTTTTCTTTGCATTGTAGGTGTCCCTTGTGAGTGCAAATTGGGCTCCAGTCCCTGTCATGACTGAACATCCATAGCGATGTCGTTTCAGGTACCTGTCAACACTAGCAATGATGCCACGGAGGGAGCTTGGTTCAAAATCTGTGCCATTTGACTTTTTAAGGGACAACAGGAAAGTGGCCAAATACTCATCAAGAAGAGTTGGTTCTATGTGGTGGATTTCTTTTGATTCAGCTTTTGACATAAGAAACCTTTTAAATTTGTTTATGTCAGACAAGGTCTTCGATAAAGTCTTTTTATTTTCATTTTGGACAATGAAATCACCAACATCAGTGAGGTTAACATCTAAGAACTCTTTATTCTCATGCAGATCTAAAGTTGGGGGGAAGACATTGCTACTGGATGGTGCGTTACTACTGGGGCTGGTTTCATTCTCAATGGTCAATTCAATTTCATTTGTGAACAAAATAGATGGATCAAACCCATATTGTTCCTGGAACTGGCTTAGTGTTAATTCCACTTCAGTTGCTTTTTGCTCATGTTCATTATTTATTTCATCCCAAGTTAATGAGAAATTGACTTTGTCAAATTCGTCAGACATTTTGAGGGGTTTACGATTTCGCAGACGATTGTGTTCTATAGTCAAAGGGGAGCAACTCGAACTGACTTCTTCAAAGGGGAGCAACAACAACAGAACCTATTTGCAACATAGTGTTAAATTTACATAATACTAGAGGTTTTAATAAAAATAAATGACAAAAAACACGGTTTTTTGCTACTTTTATTTGTTTTAAGGTCATTAAGATTGACAAACATTTGAGATTGTTTTCATTATTGATGCACTTGGCAAATACAAGCGACGAGGTGCGTGGGAAAAAGTAGTCCCGGTTCGGCAGTTGATGACGTCATTTCGTGCCATTGATTATAGCCTTGCCGTTGATTATAGATGAAATTTAATCAACGGGGCTTTAATCAACCGATTTCGCTGTAAAAGTGGGATAAAATTTTGTACACCCAGAATCTGCCAGTGATAAACATTTAATTCATGTGTCCATGAAGATTATGATTAAGTGTTAACTTTTTGATAGAATTATGTGACTTATAACATAATTTAGGAAGATAGGAGTATGTTTATCAATGCTCCTGCTAGGATTCGAAATGGACAGGGTGCTCTTTAGTCAAAACGGCACTTAAGCTTCCAGTCATTATATGCTTGTTGCATTTTTTCAACATAAAATGTATATATATATATATATATATATATATATATTTATTTATGTATTTATATATATATATATATATATATATATATATATATATATTATATATATAAAATGGCTGAACTAAAATGTGATCAGATCAAGAAAATAGCATGGAAGGGTGCTGCGCCCTACCGTTAAGGCCTAGCTCATAGTTTCAGATCAACCTTAATTATTGTGAAAAATGTGTCTCTTTTTTTAACTCACCTGAGCACAAAGTGATTATGGTGAGCTTATGTGATTGCTTTTTGTCCGTCTCATAATTGTGCGTCCGTCACCAACATTTATCTTGTTAACATTCTAAGGCAACATTTATTTTATGATCTTTATGAAACTTGGTCAGAAGATTTTTCCCAATGATATCTTGGCTGAGTTTGAAAGTGGGTCATGTGAGGTCAAAAACTAGGTCATAACATTTGTTCTAATGATATCTCGGCTGAGTTCTAAAATTATTCGGTGGGTTGAAAAACATAGCCGCAATAGGCAGGGCAGTATTCCTTATATGGCTTTAGTAAAATCTTGTTTACACTTTAGAAGTCTAATCGATGAAACTGGGTCAGAAATTGTGTATTTATTACATTTCATATGGGCAGAGTTTGAAAATGGCTCTGGTCGCCAGGTGGCGGGGTATTTTTTTAGTAAAATGGCTATAGTGAAACCTTGTAAATACTATAACTGTAAGTCAGAGTTTTAGTTTTATATTCATGAGACTTTGTCAGAAGATTTTTTCAAATGATATTTCGATTGAGTTTAAAACTGGATCATGTTAGGTAAAAAAAACTTGGTAAAATTAAAGAAACAGATAGTTAACACTCAAGTCATATTTTGGACAGAACATTTGTTGTTATGATATTTTGGCAAAGTTAGAAAATGGCGGTAGTCTGCTGAAAAACATTGCCAGCAGGGGGTAGAGCAGTTTTAATTATATGGCTATAGTGAAACCTTGTAAACAGTGTAGACTTCACATTTTTAGTCATTTAGTTCCTTTAGATCTCAGATGAGCGCCTTATGGTTTATGGCCGGCAATCTTGCTTATTTGTTTGTCATGATGATTTTAAATTTTTTAACAGATAATGTAAAAACTGAAAATCATACAAAACCCTGTCATATATAACAATGTGTAGCTGTAATTTCATACAGAAATACATGCGGTATCATGTAATTTTAAATAAGTGGATGCAATCCATGTGTAGTGCTTGTAATTGTACTGTTTACATCAAAATTATGTACATCATTGAGTGTCAAATTTAGTAAGACAAGCAAATTTGGATTAAACAAATCTGACTGTCTGACAGATTGGTGTGTCCTATTTGTTTTTACAGTGAAAAGGTTTAGTTTTGTTGAATAATACAATCATATTAGACTCCATCAAGCATACAAACTGTTCGACGATGAGGCCTTCCGAGCTCTGATGAATGCATTCAGAGAGAAAGCATCCGTTCCACAATCACCAATGTCTCTGTTTTCACCTCTTCGGTCACCTGTCTCTTGGCTGGCACAAATGCAATTTATTTCGTTCATTCCGAATAACCATAAATGGCAATTAAAGAAAGTTAACTTTTCTCACAATGGTTACCCCTTTGTGACAAGAAATATAAACCAGCCTCAGCACGATATCAAATTCTATATTACTTCCATGATGGTTACCTGTCAGAAGTGTTTGATGTTTGCTTGAAACTTAAACACATGAAAACCCTACCATCAACCTCCACTGTGAGACTGTCTCTACCAGTGTCATCTGATTTAGTAGCTGATGACCAGCACCCTCCACAAAAACGATCTCGTAGAGAAGTTAAACGAAGGTTAAGGCTTGCAGATTTAGAAGTAAATATAAGGTCTGTTGACCCAGACTTCTCTCAAGAATCCAAAATTGAAAACGAATCGGCTTATCAACTATTTAAGTTTGCATTAATTACAAATGGTAATGTCATTAGGCGCCATTCATCAAGTTTCATAAACATATTTGCAATGAACGATATAAGCTTGTCAACTGGCCTTTTCCAAGAAGATTCATATGTTTATCTCTCATATTCCAATGCTAATGAACATACAGACATGTCTTGTTCCTGTGACATATACTCGACATTGTTTCATTTGGCAACAATAAACATTCCTGCTCAAGAATTGGCCACTATTGATGTCTCCAGGGTCAAATGTTGCCATATGCGTCTCTTCAAAGAAATGATCAAACCTTTCATGAATTTGGTTATTCGAAATGTCACTGACCCTGTACTTCCAGAAAATAAATTTGTACAAAAAATGAGTGCTGACTTAGGAAAAGTGAATGAGTTGATTTGTCCACTTCTAACAAAGTCACAAAAATATGAACAGTATTCTGTATTTTACTTGACAACAGATTTCATTGTCTTTCAGGTTACTGCGATGCAATGTTTTCGTCTTCGAAAAGACACATTGTTTACATGAACAAAGCCGAAAACCTCTGCCCACATTTAGAAATATTGAAAAATCATAAATATATCTGGGAAAATGAATTGCTCAATAGTGCTATAGCCAGTAGTTCCAATGAACAGGCCTGTGAAGATGATACTGAGGAGACAGAGGCATTGGGACTAGATGAGACGAATAAGGAAGACCTTACCGCACAACCTGTACAAGACCAAGATATTAAGGTATATTTAAATGAAGTGTAATTTTATATTAAACTAATATACTGTCATAACCAAAACTATAGCTGTTATTTGCCATGTTACTTCATTACCTTCAGAACAGACAGAATATTGACCATTATAATCATAGAAGCTTATCAATACATTGGACAAGTGCTTAACTATTAACTTTAGCAAATATCAGATTTTTCTAAAGTGCTTAACCGAAGGACCTTACTGGGTGATTCAGTTAGTGGAATGAGTTTGAGTTTTCTGTCTGATTATTACATCTGACATCTTTAACCAGGGTCATCATTTCAACCCTGAAAGCGGATTGTTGGAATATCCCAGCCTCAGCAAAGAATGGCCTCTTCCTGATGGTTGTGCCAGTCTGCAATACAGCATACAAGCACAATCCCTAATTTGTGACAGAATGAACGGAAGGGATGGTGAAGTATTTCTGTTCACCAACCAGGGGGGCTTGGAGAAGCTGAGAGTGTGTTCGTTGCCAGCTGAATGCAGTTGTGGAGTAAGATGCACTTGCATTATATATTCAATAACATACTCAAAAAGGTAAATTTGGGAAACTAAGACATTATACATGTGTCTAAATGGTATTTTTTTTAAAGGGGATCCAAACTATCAAGTTAAGGGTTATATATACTTGCGCATTATATTTAGTAAAATGCATAGGAAAAGAAAACAATATAGTACAATTGACTTGTTTTTACTGTCCATTGTGTAGCATTACACATAATCGGATCAACATCAATGCAACGTCATGTTGTTTGAGTATTGACTATAATATTTAAATGTATGTTTATATCATATATAAATTTGAATTAATTTGAGTTTTTACGTTAATATTTAAAACTACGATACTGTGATTTTTGAATTCAAACAGAAAGCTTTACTTATGAAAATGACCGATGTAGTATAATCATAAATTAAATTTAATAAATTTGTGTTTGCACCGATAATCCATTTATTGCCAAGATCAACGTCAAATTTATATGATCCATATATTTATCTATAATATGTTTGATATAACAGTATATTGATTATCACAAAATTGATCCGATATCATAACAAAATGTTATGATATCCATGAGACACGTGCATTTGTTTGTAACTACAAAGCTATTGGCAACCATTTAATATAAAGGGGACTGTCTCTCATAAACAGACAATTCAGCTTAACATGAAGGATAACTTTTGTATCAGAAGATTTAGACTTGTTGCATATACTTTTTCATTTAACAGTCACTTTAATGTCATATACACAATTTTCTTCTTTTTTTCTCATTTGATAGCCACATAAATATTACGTACACAATATTCAACTTATAGTCTCGTGAATATTACATACACACTGCGTATTGTTTTAGTCACTTGAATATTACATATAGAATTCTCATTTTAAAGGTCACTTTAATAATACATACACACTGCTCATTTTAGTCACTTGAATATTACATATACTTTTCTTATGTTACGAACACTGGAATAATACATATACATGTACAAAGTTCATTTCACAGTCTATTGAATATTACATGCACAATGACCATTTCACCACCACCTGAATTAAGCGTTTACAAATTTCATTTCGCAATCATGTGATTTAAATTTCCCACAATCTATGTAAAACATGTTCAAGTTTCAACCTCCTTAAAATAAAACCACACAACGATTTTATCACGCATGAATCTATGTTCAATAACAAACGATGGGTAAGCATGTATTGTTTTGTGGTCATCTGCAACTTTTATTAGCACAAACTCCTCGTACCTGATTTAAAAAAGAAGTTTTTACTAATAAAGTCCTAGACGCGGAAGAACCCGGAAAACCCAAGCTGCTGACCTCGACGCTTGACACGGACGCAGAAGGCAGGATATAGGCTTTTGAACACAAGTGTCTTCGATGACTGCCAGCATTTGCTAAATTGATCAAAACACCAACGAGTACATCTGGAACATTACAGCAGCACTTGTTGGTCAACAAGCACCCCTCCTGGCGACCGTTATACGACGAAAGCTGGTTTGGTTTGGTTCGGACACATCACCAGGCACATCTCACTGTGCAAGACCGTGTTCAAGGGCATGCTGAAGAGAGATCGCCGTCGAGGCCGCCAGAAAGAAAGCTTGATGGGCGTCTCTCCCCATGGATGAGATACTCTCAGCAGCCAACAACAAACCTGATTGGCGGAGGATCTCGATGTCGTCGTTTCTGTTTTCCCCAACTGCCTGCCCGGTCAAGGGAATGATGATGATGATGATGCTTGAAACGGTAACACCATGATCATCCAGGCGTTTCAGAGTTCATTTATCAGAGATTGCTTCCCATGATAATCCAGGAGTTTCAGAGTTCCGTTATCAGTGATGGCTGCTCATGATAATCCAGGCGTTTCAGAGTTCCGTTATCAGTGATTGCTGCCCATGATGATCCAGGCGTTTCAGAGTTCCGTGATCAGTGATTGCTGCCCATGATAATCTAGGCGTTTCAGAGTTCCGTTATCAGTGATTGCTGCCCATAATAATCCATGAGTTTCAGAGTTCCGTTATCAGTGATTGCTGCCCATGATAATCCAGGCGTTTCAGAGTTCCGTTATCAGTGATTGCTGCCCATGATAATCTAGGCGTTCCAGAGTTCCGTTATCAGTGATTGCTGCCCATGATAATCTAGGCGTTTCAGAGTTCCGTTATCAGTGATTGCTGCCCATGATAATCTAGGCGTTTCAGAGTTCTGTTATCAGTGATTGCTGCCCATGATAATCTAGGCGTTTCAGAGTTCCGTTATCAGTGATTGCTGCCCATGATAATCTAGGCGTTTCAGAGTTCCGTTATCAGTGATTGCTGCCCATAATAATCCATGCGTTTCAGAGTTCCGTTATCAGTGATTGCTGCCCATGATAATCCAGGCGTTTCAGAGTTCCGTTATCAGTGATTGCTGCCCATAATAATCCATGCGTTTCAGAGTTCCGTTATCAGTGATTGCTGCCCATGATAATCCAGGCGTTTCAGAGTTCCGTTATCAAAGATTGCTGTCCATGATAATCCAGGCGTTTCAGAGTTCCGTTATCAGTGATTGCTGCCCATGATAATCCATGCGTTTCAGAGTACCGTTATCAGAGATTGCTGCTCACTCCAATGCACCTTTAAATAATGTGATAAAAATAATTGTTGAGTTAAGAGCTGTACGTTGGTACATAGACCGCGATAATCGGTCTTATGCTGTATGCGGCTAGCGTAATTGCAGACCAGCTTGCGCAATGGCTGTAACGTCTCTTCAGCGAACATTTTCATTTGGTTTAGCTCATGAAAAGACTGCGCGAACTGGTCTGAAGATACGATGGTCGAATATGGCATAAGGCATATTTTTAAGACGAGACTCATATTTTATTTTCTTGACGTAATATGTCAAACAAACACAAGAGGCTATTTAACGACTGATTCATTATAAATCACTGTGTAAAATATATGTGTATTGTTCAACATGTTTAATTTTTGTCTTGATGCGAGATTATTAACAGTGTGAAATGGTAGAAGCACAACTTACCGGCAGCGTAATAACGTAAGACAATCGCCGTTTTCTACAATGAAAACGTTGTGTACAATCATTACACTATTTTTATGTTGCAAGCATCAAACACCAATATTACGAGAGTGAGGTATATTCTTTAGTTTTATGTTTGCAAACTAAAATGTGTGTGTTCTTATGATTTTTCAATTACACGTGTATGGACGCATTGCATGACACGTTTAAATAAGTAAATATTTGCTTGTCTTAAAACATAAATTCATCCATATTAAAGTAAATACCTCCGTATTATCAACATAGTTATAAATAACAATTTATATTTAAGATGTTATAGCATTTAAAAGATGAAAGAAAAATTAAGCATCTATACCACAGCGTGATAAATATGTATTTGCATTAAGCCCGCTTTTCACAGAGCGTTACTCATTTAATCTACCACGTTGTTTTAAGTAGGAATACAAACGAGTAGTTCGATCTACCGGTATCTTGTGAAAAATTGACATGACATAAATTCTTAGGAAGTTAACTTTAATTAAAGGCCTTTCTTACAAGGTTCCAGTTCTAAAGGCTTCATTTCCAACCATAAGATACAGATGAGCAGCAAACAGCATAAAACCTGAACAGACTGCGAGTTTCTCGCAGGCTGTTCTGTTTTTATGCTGGTTGCACATAGCCATTTTCACTTTGCATCTGAGTGGGAGAGGGATAACTCACATTATTCTTCGAACACGTTTAACCACGATCAGTCCACCGCCCAGCGTTAAAAGGACACTTGCTGCAACTCCTATCCACATCGCGACACAAACATCTGGAGTGTCTGAAAATAAAATGTTGCCATAGCAACAATTACAATGACATCTAAACACCAATGTATCTTGTCAGAAGTTGCGTTTCAATAACAAAGATGTTCAACATCTAGTAAATTAGCTTCCGCACTATAAAACAGATTAATATTTATAAAAATGAGTTTCAGTAGCATGAAAGATGTCCAACGCCTTATTCACTATATATCATAAGCTTATGCTTTTAATAAATCTCCATTTTTCGCATATCGATCACAACAAAGATAGAAAACGCTTGATATGATGTGTGTCTATGATTATTAGATCATGTATACCTGTGACGATACTGAACGAACATGCATAAAGCCCCGTTTTTCCAAAGCGAGCCTCATTATAATATCTCAATCAAGTGTTTATAACAACGACTAGAAATAACTTCCGTGGTTTACAAAACACTATTGACAGAAGAAGTGAGGTGAATACGACGGCGATAATTTATGTCGTGTGCATATAATATTCCGGATATGGGCCTTATTTATGTTCCCATTTCCAACCGATAAGCCCCAAAACAGTATGATCTAAACTAGATAGCGCAAAAACGCGTACTAGTGGTTTGTTGAATGGGATATCAAATCATGCCAGATATATGTCTAAGACACAAGACAAGCAAAAACTTTCCCAAAAGGTAATATACATTGTATTCAGCTTAGTGAAATAACACTAAATAAGAAAACGTATTACCGTTTAAAGATCATCATCAATCTTTACAGGAAACGTAATAAGGCGCTGTAGCGCTTTTGAAATGGGCCGTGCTCTGTGAAAAAGGGGTTTGATGCATGTGCGTTAAGTGTCGTCCCAGATTAACCTGTGCTTTCCACACAGGCATATCAGGGACGACACTCTCCGCTTTTATGATATTTTTTGTTTCAAGAAAGTCTATTCTTAGCAAAAATGACGTAAAGGAGGAAAGTGTCCTCCCTGATTAGTCTGTGCGGACTGCACAAGCTAATCTGAGACGACACTTTACGAACTTTCTCAGAGCGCATATATATTATTTCAGCCGAGTTCGAAGCAAGGTGAAGTCAGCACAGGCTCATCAGGAAATACACTTTCCACGTAGACGGAGTTAATAATTAGAAGAGACATCCTTTACATGAAAAAATAATAAATACGGAACGTGCCGTTAATGATCAGCCTGTGCGGACTGCACTTTACCCACATTCGTCAAGCCCGGTTTTCCAAGTGCGCGGCTCAAATACACATGCTGCCCAAATTAGTCTAAAGTCGTACTGCGAGTATTTTTGTTGACATGTTTCGTTTAAAAAAGTATTCAAGCCAAACCTATATTTCTACTTGAACAGTGTTAAAATCAGAAGCTTAAGACAGAAACATACGGTTGCATAGAGGTGACATTCGCTCCTCCTTTTTAAATTGCACTTCTATTTTTTTATATCACGTGGCCTCGAGAGGAGTGCAATTTAAACAAGAGGAGTGTAGGTCACCTCTTTGCCACCGTAGAAACACCATATTACACCATTTAGGATTTTTTTTATGCATACAACTTCTCTATACGGAAGATCGGGTACCTGGGGCACAAGAGCCGTTAGCAGACGCAAGCATGCGCAAAACACCGTTCCGGTCACGTGACTGCAGCTTAATCAAATATATATTATGTGGGTTGAGTGCTTCTAACACATAGGAGTTCAGCGTGTTGCTGAGGTTGACGTACGTCCCGAGACCTGAAATGAAACGACATGTCTCTTGTTGAGCGTGCAACTGTGGTGTGAACATGTATGCGTCTGAAAAAGATTATAAGCCTCGTAATAGGAAAACTACCTCAATGCATGTGCGTAAAGTGTCGTCCCATATTAGCTTGTGCAGTCCGCAGGGACGACACTTTCCGCCCTAAGTTCCGTCCGCGAGATACTTCCTTTAAACGTTTCGTCCCTGAGGACTCTATGCCTAACGGACAGGCTAATCTTGGACGACACTTTTCACACATACCGGTACATTAAGCCCAGTTTTTCCAGAACGCGACTCAAACGCTTATCGGATGCCACAGTTGTGTGCTGATCAATTTTGACACATTTCAAATAAGGTTTTGAATGATACGTCTCATTGCTTTGTTGTCCACGACACAGCATCAAGAAAAAACGCACACATCAATTAGGGTTTGTAAACAAGTGATTATAAAATGTAAATGCAAAATTCGCAACTGGCTAATGAGTTATTTATCATGATAGCATATCAGAGTGCCGTTAGCAAAAAAGGGACACATTATATTTACTTTTTTTCTGATTCACTTTTTGTGAAGTATGAGGTTCAAAGCGTTGTTCAACCGGTTTAAACCTAGATACTTCTCATTGACCCTTTGAAGCAGTTTTTTTAACCAGTTTAAACCCCAACCTTTTAAATATTTTATGCCATATTGTATGTTTTAGCATGCATTACATGGGTAATGATCCAATTGCAATAAATAAATTACTAGCGTGCATTAAAAAGAAATTCTTTCCTGATAATGTTTCTGGGATTTATTTATTCATTTATTCTACAAAGCTAGGCACTAAATTATAGTCCTTTAAAAACAGTGTCAACCGATACGACAATAGCAACATACCTGTGCAATTAGCACCCTGGTCCGAACGTTGGCAGTACGTAAGCACGAACTTGGATATGAAGAATACTGGTTCCACCTGGCCGCAAGATGGCGTGGTCCATTGCACGAGAAGCGTTCGTGAAGGCATTCCATCTGACGTCACGGTCAGCGCCATTGACAGTTTTGTAACCGCTGAAATTAACCCATTTATGCCTAGTGTCTAGAAAGAAGGCCTTGGCAAACAGCGTAGACCCTGATGAGACGCCGCATGATGCGGCGTCTCATCAGGGTCTGCGCTGTTTGCTTACAGGGATTTTTGTAAGAAATATTCTAAATAAAGCATAAATATACTAGACATCCCTAATTTTGGAAATAAATTGACCCAATTTAGAAGGATGGGAGAGTCCACTAGGCATAAACGGGTTAAGAAACGCTAATATATTAAGACTTTAGTTAATATAAGCCTCGCTCTGTGACAACGGGGCTTAAGGCATGTTCGTAAAGTTGGCCCGAGCAGACAAATCAGAGACGATTGTTTCCAATTAGACTAGGTAGAAAATACTTTTTTTAAACTAAAATTAAATGCAAGTGTCGTCATTAAGAAGCCTTTGTGGACGTCTCAATCTAAGCTTGGACGACATTTAAATCTCGTGAATTAGAATATGTTTCCTCAAATGGAGTATATTCAACTTTATTGTGTGATAAATTGGACACCACGTGACTCAAATGACTTAACTGGAAACAATTGAAGAATAGGTTACAAATACATGTAGCTGATATTTGTTGAAAAAATATATTCCCAAAAATGTACGTTAAGTGTATTAAAAATAATAATCGGTCTATTGATCAATAGTAATTTTTTATGAAATAGACATCTATAAATCCCAAGCAACTTTCGTTTTTATGCAAAAATGCAGTAAACAAATTGTAATTCTTATTTATATTAAAACAATTAAAAACTTATAGATTTACCCTCTGGTTTATAATAAATGCACTTTCTCCACACTATGCCGCCTGTGTCATACGCCATGCCGACCCGGTAGCGGCCTATTTGGTAGTCCGAGGAGAGACGCATACTTAAATGGCTGCTTGGTACAGTCACAATAGGCGAAGATTGCTGAAAAGACACCAACAGTTCATGTAAATTGCTGTAGAAAAAACAACAGTTCATATGCACTGCTGTAAAAATACCAACAGTTAATATATATTGCTCTAAAAATACCAACAGTTCATATGTATTGATGTGCAAAGACCAACAGTTCATTGCTGTACAAAAACCAACAGTTCATATTCATTGCTGTAAAAACGCCAACATTTCATATGTATTGAACATCCTTCTTAATTTACTTGCAATCTTTTTCTATCGGATGAGCCTTCATTTCAGTAATGACTTTTAAGTTTTAACGATTACGAATATGCGAGAATGCTTCCATTTTAAGTCAACGCATTGATAATTCCGCGCAGTCACTTACATCACACTCGCCAGAAGTATCCTTTAAGCACCAATAAACACTTGCACGAGAGTCAGCTGTATTGCGCGTGTCTGTCACTGAGTGTGGTCCTGTCCATGACATGCTGAGACTAGAGTTTACGTCACGGTTCACTTCCGGGATAACCTCGCTGATAGGAGAATCTTCAAAAATGTAAACGATAAAAAATCGTCTGAATACTTTGAAAGGTTATAAGCATAACTTGAAAGGCTATTGGTGCCTCCGGTCGCTAATATTCATTTTATTTTAGTATGAGCAATGCTCTCCCTGACTTCGGTGAAATATACATACTTATTATACTTTAGTATACACATGTACTTAAAAAATGGCGTGTTATTATTGAGATTACGTATGATCTTACAATGAAATGTCGGCCATGTATAATAAACTTATAAAATCGTATATTGATCCTTTCTTCTAAGCCTTTAACCTTCAATCAATACACAAAAACACAAAATAAAATTCAAATTAAAAAAATCTTGGAAACATGGGGCTCAATGCATGCGCGGACAGTGTTGTCCCAGATTATCCTGTGCATTTAGTACATTCTAATCAGGGACGACACTTTCCGCCTTGACTAGATTTTCACTATGAATATACTTTATTTAAACGAGTAATACCATTACAGCGGAAAGTGCATTACCTGATTAGCATTAGCGGACTGCACAGGCCACTCTTGAACGTATCTTGATGCACATGCGTTAAGCCCTGTTTTCCCAAAGCGTCACTCGCATGTTTTAAATTTTTATTCTGCAATATTACCTGAAATGTTGATGTCAATTAAAGATTCATCCGACCAACCCGCGGAGTTCCATGCTTGTAAGTTAACCGTATACCGCTGCCTGCACGTTGTCAAATAATGATGAGAAATTGGGTGAAATATTTGGGTTTTCTTTATGTACGAAATATTGACAAGTATATCAGCGGCGAATATGCATGAAGGTCAAAAGATTAAATATTTGGATCTGGTGTATGTTTAACAACAAAGGGGTTACAATGCTGTTGACACAAGCCTTAGGCTGTATTGCATTATTTATTATTTGTACCACAACGCTCATTAACGTGTGCATACTTGAATAGTGACTACTCCAGTAGGTTGAAATTCAGCCAATCAGGAACACGCACGTATAGAACACTGACCAATGGGATTCATAACTGAGTTTCACGGGCCAGATGTTAGAGGGAAACAAGACAGTTAGCGTTTAGACCTAGAGGTGGACAGGTGGAAAGGACACAATCATGTAGCAATCACAACGTATTTGTACAACTGAAAATATTAAGTATGTTAGACATTAAATTGGACTAAAAACTGATATGTGGTGTTGTTGAATATTTTATCCTATATTATGTAGAGAAATTAACATAAATAGAGAGGGACCGACTTGTCCCATACGCGGCACGAGAAAATGGTAGTTAATGCAAAACTCGTCATCTTGGCATTATGCGCATGACGAGATATCGAATGATAGGCTACACACTGGTAATTTAAGAGTATTGAACATTGTTAGTAACTATGTGTCGTCCATGAACTATGAACGATTACGGGACAACGTCAATGTCACGTGATAACGAAAAACGTGACCTGGGACCGAGTATTTCGAGGAAAACGTGGAAGCAGAACTAGTGGTATTCGATATCGTCAAATTGAATTGCAGAATAAGACCGTTCTTTGCCTCTATCGGTATATCCTGCAAACAGGCTTCGAAGTATATGTTTGCTTCTAATTTCAATTTTATTTTTAAACTATGTTATACTATTTCTCAGATTGTATGGAAGGTAAAACGTACTTGTCAATACATACATTATATATTTGATGGATAGATATTGACATGGCTTATATTCCGCTAAACTACGCTATTAAATGTACCCATATATACATTTTTGCAGCTATTTCGCCATACAATTTCTTCCGCATACTTCGACTTGAGGGAATGAGTAAAAACAAAAGCTTCTTAAAATTACAGTTGGCAGTCAATCAAAGCTGATTTTAAAACCATTTACTCTTAACCGACACGTAGATAAATCCTTAAAGTAACCCTAAGGACAGCGTGTATCGCATTTCTATAGCTGATTTTATTCATAATGTTCGGCAGCTGAAAAACCTAGAAATGCGATACTTGTTAACCATAAACTTGTTCAAATTAACCTAGCCATTTTCTTGACATTTGCTTACGACGAGTTGCGTTTAAACATATGAGCCGTGCTCTGTGAAAAAGGGGATTAATGAGTGTACGTAAAGTGTCGTCCCAAGATTAGCTTGTGCAGTCCGCATTAACTAATCATAGACAAAACTGTCCGCTTTTATGGATTTTTTTACGGAAAGTGTCGTCTTAATAAAAGAAAACTAGTCTATGCGGAAAGTGTCGAACTGCACAGGCTAATGTAGGAGGCACTTTCGCACATGCATTAAGAACCATTTTTCCAGATCGATGCTCGTATTCATCATGAAACATTTACCTTCCAATAAAGTATCACGTTGCATAGGCCTCTGTCGCTGTGTACAATGGAAAAAACAATCGGGACATAACTCTGGCGCCATTGCCGGAGCTGCAATCAAAATGCAGACGTAAACAAGGTGCGCAATCTTGATGGGAAATCTCACAACTTACATGTAAACTTTTCTGCCGAAACAATAGGATTTAAAAAAACAAACAATAAACCTATGACTGTGTTATATAGGCATGAGATGACTTATTTATATGTTTTTGTAATGTAGCACAAGTTAAGTAGTTAAGTTACGGAACCAGCAGGTAATTGACTGGTAATTTATCTTACAGTAATGAACAGGAAGACATGGTTGCATAATTAAATCGTTTTACTGCAAACCCATTTACAAACACCCTAAACGCTCAGTGAATTCATTTTGTATTTTGATTAAGTGATATAAGCACATATATCCGTGTTTTACAATCCATATCAAAACTTGAGTATATAAATTTTTCAAATAAAATATTGTTCATATGTTGTTTCATGAAACGAATACATTAAACGTAAGTTTGAGCCCTTACGTGCTTCGTCCGTCCTCGCTTCATTCACGCTGATGATGTCACTTGGGTGACCGTAGGGACTTCCGGTAGGGTCTAGTTTGCGACATGTCACCGTGAATTCGTATTTTGTGAAGGGAGACAATCCTTCAACAACGGTGCTTATACCGGTTGTCGACCTTGATACGTTGTTTTGAACTTCCTATATAAAAATAACAAATACATAAATATGCTTATAGTAAGGTATAAAATAAATAATATTATATGCCTCATTCCTACTTGCCCGTTCGTTTAACAAAATCATGCATGATATCATTAATATTTTAAGTTTCTATAAAAACTACTATGCAAATATATAAATGACAGATGACGTACCGATCCGGGATTTATTATCAGGTCCAATAACCAGTTCAAACAAGGTATGTCCGTTAATCCAGTAATGGTTTTATATGAAGCTTAATTGAGCAACGTTTTGGGAAACTCGGACTTAATGCATATGCGTAAAGCGTCGTCCCAGAAAAACTTTGCAATTAGGGACAACACATTCTGCCTAGACTTAAATTTCGTTTGGAAGAGATTTTCTTTAAACGGAAAAAAATCAACAAATCCGGAAAGTGGACTTCACAGGCTAATCAGGGACAACACTTTACGCACATGCGTTAGGCCCAGTTAGTCCAAAACGAGACTTAACTTATCGGCGATCAACTTTGGTTTTACCTGTCATTATACTGGTCCAAATACATTATGCCTTCAATGTGTTACAATAGCGTTACACTTACTTTCCAGTCTTTTAACCCATTCTTTCTGTACATGAAGTAATATTTTGCCTCCGTCGCTCTAGGAATAGGCAGCTGACGTGGCCACGTTACGCTAACGTTAACGCTGTGATTGTTTAATACGGTGACGTTAACCTCAACAACAGCGGGTGGCTTCTCTAGAATATTTATATCATAACTATATTTATTTATGTAATTGATATATTAAACACAATATTTGTATTTTTTAAAAGTAGTACATTGTAATTATGCACATACATATTCGCTTTTAATTATTTCAAGTTCGTTGTTATTAATTTTTTTATGTCTTTAAATTTAAGTGTTTTTTTTTTAAATTAAGTGCACATGAAGCCACGAAAAACCACGACACTTATCACCTACTCAACGTATAACGCTTAACATATGTGTTAAGCAAATATTTTCTATTAAGTTAACTACTATGTTATATATTCTATAATGATATTTTTCAAATAAAACATATATCGATACGAACACTTAACATATCTAACACCGTTTAAAATCGCTTATAATTTATGTCATCATAATAATATAACCCGTAATATTGGTTTGACCAACCACAATCAATCGGATCGATCTGCCATTGCTCCTCAAATATTGTCGTCTTGTTTTTCAGCATTACGTGCACGTGCAGGATGAATGGTTCCCGGAAATCAAGACAGTCTCCCAACGCCGGGTTGTATGCGCATGCACAGGAAGTAGGCGTGACGTTTTGAAATATGCCCCAGAAACCATCACTGGTCCTATGTTAGATATAAAGGCCGTTTATATGAAAAACCATAATACGTATAAATGTATGTAAACACTAAACGTATTTCATAGAACTTAACTTGTATTTTCTGTAAACAATTTGTGGCTTTTTGTCCAAGTGTCAATAACTGAATAATTAAACATTTGCCTGTGTTTGCCGCTTATAATATATAACAATAATTTGTGAAATCAAAACTATACAGTAGTGTTGTTGTCTCAAATTAACAAAGCTTGTCACACCTTTTAACAGGCTTGCTAGTATAAGCCCTACGAAGATTATATAGCTTGCAGCCTGCATTGTTTCGTTTCGATTCGTTTCGTTTCGTTTATTTCAATATGCACATATTCACAACATGTGAATAGAATGAGCAAATACAGTTTATATAAAATAAAAACAGAGTCACGTCACTTACAGGAAACAACAATAAATGACATCTAATAAGGTGTGTGAGAAACATAAAACATGCAGGATGAAATATCGGTAAAAGTTTGTTATTTCTTATAGCCAATTGGACCAAGTTTATGAATAATAAGATGTTTACTTGTAGGTTATCATAATTAATTTATTTTAACTCGGATTCCTGAGTGTTTGTTTTTATAGTATAATGTAACCTTTTTTCATTGATTTAACACTTTAGTGTATTTTAACCGTTGCTCTCAATTAGGCGATACCGTCATGGATTGCGTGTAGTTGTATTGAAACACGTGTGTAACGGTTTTGTAAATCGGGGATTTAATCATTTAGTTACGTATTTTGTAACCTTTAGGACATAATTTACGATGTAGCACAGTGGATTTGCTTGTAAGGAGTTCTTCGTGATTCAGGGAAAGGTATTATGGCTATTATTTTGTTAAGGTTGATTTAGGATCAAAGCATATCCAGACAATCAATAATCAAGCAAAGAGGAACATAATGTCAATTTTTTTCAGTTTCAACGCATATTTCTTCATTAACATAAAGGAGAAAGAGCATATATACACGTTAACATAAATACAGAAAATGTGAATCCATGGAACTACCCATTTGTATTTTAGAAGTGAAGTCATCGCAGCGCACTTCGGCTGAAAATAGAAGGGCATAGCATATTTTTCAAATGCAACGACGCGTATTCACTGTTTGGAAATAATTGACATGTGTAAGTTGTTTATTGTCATGTGTTCTCAAATGCAAAATATCGTCACCGATCGTCAAACTAAGATGCTGCTTAATCGTGGAAAACTAATATTACAATATTCACAACATCTTTATTCCGCATAGTGCAATACTAATATGTGAATGTTCATGTACATCCTCATTATTCCGTGTTCATTATTAATCTAATATAGGAAAATTTACGCACAACTTTAATACTAAGTGTGCAACATTATTATAAGAATATTTACGCGAAATATCATTATTAAGTGTGCAATACAAGTACTATAAGACTATAAGATTCATGCAAACCTTTATAACTCATTTTGCAATATTATTATAAGAATATTCTTGCGAAATTTTATTATTCAATATTTTATAGTAATATAAGAATATTCATGCTCAACTTTCTATGAGAGTGAATAATTCAACATATAAAATGTATCTTTTTCGGAATTAAAGATATAAGACCGCAGGGCTCCAGATAATTTTTCGGGCAGTGAGGTATTTCACCACCTGTTTGTTTAAAGCTGGAGGTATTTTACCCCTTTAGAATTTTGTGTTGGAGTATTTCAAAATCTGAAAGGGTAATGAGAGGTAAAGTCTTAAGAACCACTCTAAAATATTATGTTCAAGAAGTATTTTTTAAACAATGGAATAGTTTTTGCTAATTTTTGTTAACTTGTTACATTTATTAAAAAAACGAGTCCAAAACCAGTGGGTATTATAAAAAGGAAAGCAGATACTTCCACAAACTTTGAACTGTGCATTATTTGCCAAGACAAAAAGAAAAATTATATCATACGAACTAACCCAACACCTGCATTAAGACAAAAACTAAAAGATAGCTATGCCCTGCGCCGAAAATATCATTATACAAATTATTTATTAACACTTGATAGATTAGAAAGATTCATAGACTCTTGCAATTGGGCAAGTAGTTCTGATCTAAAATGGCAGAAACGTTGTTACAGTGCCTTTACGTCAGGAACTAATATATCGCGCATTGAGAGACGATATCACGAGCTAAAGATCAGTCATACAAATGAAAATCACGATGAAGAACAATCAACAAGCCAACTTAGACGGTGATCAAATCCTCCAATCAGTTGGTCAATATTAATGTTCTGTCAGGCGGATACCAATGAAACATTACACGAAGTTCAACAGTTCTCCCGACTAAGTGCTGTTCTAAATCGAGTAAATTGTGATGATATAATGAGAGATCGTCTTTCGGGAATATGAGATCTTATGGCTGCTAAAGGCAAGTATTAAATCCGATATTTGAATGAATTCAAGCGGAGAGCAAATGAAAAGTCGTCCTCTGCAAAAAAACGAAGTTGACGCTGCTATGGAACATTTGATTGAACAGTTAGATGATGGACTAATGCATGGTCATGTGTTTGATATGGTTATGGTGTGGAAAACATATACAAATATTAAACAAAATATTGGTTTTCAAATTCCAGCTAGATACATTTTGCGTAGACTATCATTTTATTGTGACATAGAAGCAAGGCTCAGCGAAAAAGCTAAGTTTGTCCGTCCACTCAGACAGCATATGGCATTGCTTATGTACCCATATGACAGTTCTGATTATATGATAAGTCGTTCGTTAAACCATGAACCTGGGTCCGATCTATTTGCTTGCAGTTCGGAGTAGGAATCCGAGAATTTATCAGATGACAGAGAAAAAAGTAGCGAACTTGTCATGCAAGACACAAGTCTCTTTCGAGAAATGATCCATGTCTCTCTTCAAATAAGAAGTGACCTTAAAAAATCTCCCGAACATGAAGCAAAGTGGCAAAGTATCAACGGAGGGAGTGTGCAGAACAATATTCCAAATAGTTTGTACTTGTTTCTGGTTACTTTGTTTGGAGGTATGTCGGCAGTGGAAGAAATTATGAGTTCAGAAACATATGAAGAAAGTGACACAAATATTCAAAGTATTTTGAGTGTTGCCCAGAATATTATTTACGGTGTCTATGAAGGGAAGGAACTGACTTCTTAACATGTTGTAATTGGGCTAACGCCGCATCAAGCAACTCGCTCAGAAACACTTGCAAAATGGTTCCATGCAGCCAGTCAGTGTATTCCGATAATTACAATAAGAGAATTTGACAATGCTATTGCTAATAACCCACTAGATAAGTACAGATAAAAAGGGTATTTATTCATTCGCGTCGGGTGTCTTTACACACTACTCGTGCGACAATATAGATGTATTCGAGTTAACCCTTGATGGAAAAATACATTTCACAGTTATGGCATGGCAACCTCAAACAGATGACCAAGAAACTCTAAAAGTAGAGTTTGTTGAAAATATTGATAGCACAAAGGCCATTGACAAAGAGCTAATGGATGTATACCAAACCATCGAACACTCCAACATGTCAGCAAATAAGCGTGCACCGCCAACATAAACCTACAAGGCTCTTGATATGAAAACTTGCACAATCGATACGATAATAGTAACAGATTACAACGTTTTGGCGTGGCTAATTTCTCGACAGTCATCATCTGGAAAACAGTCTGTACCGCTCTGGGGGGCATATAATGAAGTAACATATCAACAAAGTCAAAGTGTTACGAAACCAGGAATCCTACCTATGAGTACGACACAATCATCGTAACTATCATAAATAGATTTGAAGGAATAAGTATGCATGTTGGACAGAAATACACTGTTATAACTGCTTACCAGCCATTATACAGCAAAGGCAAAAAATTGTATGTTCAAATAAAAAACGTTACAAGATTGTTATTTTCATGATGGAAGGACTTCATGTATGCTTCCATTTCCTTCGCGCGATCGGTCAACATATGGAATGTTTAGGATTGGAGGACATATTTTTTGAAGCAAGTGTATTTGGACGTAATGCTGCTGCTAAGGTTATGGATGGAAAGGCATATTATCGTGCGGTTAGGGGCCATATGCTTGCATATGAGGCGATTTTGAGAATAAAGTTAAGGTATGTTTGTAAGTGGTTAGAATCTAGGAAAGAAGAAATCCCAGAACTTGAACATGAAGTAAGACAGTTAGAGGTTGCTTTTGAAATGAAAAGTCGCTTGAACCAAGATGATATTCATAAAGCAAATAATAATCTTCTTGAGGCAGTCAAGGAGAAAAATATAGGTTAATTACTAGTTAAATTCGACAAAGAGAAAAGTAAAGTGAAGAACTTTTCTTTCTGGAATGCCTACCTTCATTTGGTTGACATCCTTATGAAGTTCATTAAAGCCCAAAGAATAGGCGATTGGCTGTTGCATAATGAAGCCTTTTCCGAGATGCCGTGGATAATTGTGTTCGACCACACAAACTATGCCCGTTTGGGTCCTGTATATCTAGCAGAAATAAAAGCATAAGAAAATGCAGCACCTGAAGTGTTTCAAAGAGTTAATTGAAGGTCACGTTTTAGTCAGGCTGAAGGAAAAAGCATTAAACGGAGTACTTGTCGACCAAGCTACTGAGTGGATAAACAGAACGTGTAAAACGACAGGGGTTATTATTGGAATAACAAGACAGGACCAGGCAAGAGATATGATCTGTATTACATGGTTAGTAAGATCTTACGTTTCCAATAGAAACATGAAATTGTTCAATCAACATGATGATGACGAAGATATTGGAATATTCAAGAATAGAGCAGATGGAACTCGTTCGAGAGTTTCTTCAGAGAAAGAGTGCATCAAGAAAATGATGCAGCTCTTTGGTTCATATGATATATTTGGAATACGAATATTGAATATTATGAATATGAAGAGGAGAACAGACTGTTCTCAATAGCATCTAAGGACGTTGCAGTTTATGAAATCAGAAATGATTTATTAAGCTGTGAAAGTCTAGGTAAAAAATTACTCAAGGAATTTGCAGAGAAAAGGCTGAAAGAGTAGAATGTTAAATTTTATGCACCTATTCAAAAGGTACAGTTCATAACATTTGCATATCTCTATAAGGAGACAGTCAGTTAAATGCAGAAAGTGACAAAGACTTTAAAGGCTGAAGGTAGCTAATGCAGAGACTTTTGAACGCAGCTAATTCAGGGAGAGCAGTAGAAGCAGCATCTTAACTAGAACAGGAACTTTCTGATGTGCCATTATCATTTGCAAAGGCTAGTGGGTAAATGCATAAAACCCTGACATCAAACATACTCCAAGTGCTTAAAAATGCAATGATATAGTAATTCCTCAAGTTGTTCCAACAACAACTGATGCAACATGTGCAATAATTGATGGACACGTTATATATACATAATACAGAGTTTAGGTAAGCCTAAGGCCTGTTAAACATTTGGACAATATGCGACTATTTTTGTAACATCTGTTTTAAGGCATTTCAGCGCAAACACTGCCCGAGTTGATGTGACTTTGATCGATACTTTGGAAGAAAATCTATCAAAGAAGTAACGAGAGTTAAGAGGAAAGAAAAGCGCCGACCTTTTAGGAAGTCCAAACGTTCCTCTACCGCAAATATGGGAACAGTATATCACACACGATGACAGTGGATTTCCAGGTGAAGTTGATTCAAAGTTTAGTACTTTTGATGCGACAAACCTATGTGTAAATCATGAGGAGGCAGATACGCGGATGATATTGCACACAAGGGACACTATTGATAGAGGCTACACGCGTTTAGAAGTATATTGTAGAGACACTGACGTTCTGCTATTGTTAATATACCAATTTGGAGCTGACGCCGAGGTATACATGATATCTAGTACAGGCAAACAAATAAAATGTTATCCTGTGCACACAATTTCTGAAAACCTATGTGGAAATGTCAGAAGGAACATTATGGGGTTTCACGCATTGACAGGATGCAACGCCAGGTCTGCTTTAAATGGAATACGTAAGAAAACCGCTTAGGTGAAGAATATCGCACAACCTGATGTACATTGGAGGGTGTTAGAAGAGATGGGGATGCTCTAGCAGTTTCTAAATTTCTGTGTGTGCTGTATAGATGTCAGGACCACGCACCAAACATTGACACATGTAGGTATCGGTTATTTTTAAAAGCCAGGAGGAGTTTGGATGTGTTACCCCTACAAATAATGCGCTTGAAATCCACAACCATAGCCACTTTCCCGCTTAGCCCTGATCAATTTAACCGTCCACGACGGGCTTACGGATTAGTACAAGATACAAAGGAAGCTCCTCTTTAAGGCGAAAGCTCGTCTCTGATAAGCCTATGCGGGCTGCACCGGCTAATATAGGACTAAACTTTGGAACGCACATGCATTTAGCCCCGTTTTCTAAGATGCTCATATGTGATTTGCACTTTTTTATTGATCCGATGCATGATTGAGCATCTCTTTAGATGGTTGTTCTGAATAGTATCCCTATTATCTCTGACTAAATGTATCTTGTTCTGTGAAAATTCGGCATAATGCATGTGCGTGAAGTGTCGTCCCAGTAAAGCCTGTGCAGTTCGTACAGGCTAATCAGGGACGACATTTTCCGCCTAAATTGGATTTTTGCTAGGAAGAGACTTCATTTAAACGAAAAATGTCATAAATTAAAGCGGAAAGTGTCGTTCCTGATTAGCCTGTCGGACTGCACAGGCTAATCTGGGATGACACTTTACGCACAAGCATTATGCCCAGTTTTCTAAGAACGCGACTCATATTGTGATGGTTGATAAGAGTCAATGTGTGGAAATAATAAGTCACATATTTCAAACATCATACAGATTTTGCAAATAACAGATAGCACATTCTTGCAAATAGTTCTTACGCTTTATTGGAAATAAAACAAGTGCACGATAAGAACAAGCGGTTTCATTTTACATCGAAGTTTGCAAGCTTACCCAACTTTTGTTTACGTATAACTCAATGAACAGGTTTAAAACGTGGATAAAATGGACATGCACGTATAAGCATTATACCATCGAAATATTCAAAATAGCTCATCATAGCTAGGTTAAGAAAGCTTGACTTGATTAAAAAATATGTAGATGATACACTTCTTTAAATAACCATAAGTGAAGTTATACACAGTTCAAGTAATTATATCGCTGTATTATACTTAAACCGTGTGCCATTCGGAAATATGTTTATCATTCAACTGTCGTGCCCGACATTGTCTTTTAGAAAAACTAAAGAAAAGTTATTGACTGTCTTCTGTGTTTTCAAAAACATACTTTACAAAGAAACTTTAATTATGCGATTTATAAACCCGGTATCAGTATTAGATATTAAAGATGTCCCATTAAACATTATATCCAATGTTCAAAACTCAATAGTGAGGAAGTAACCCTTAAACTTATTTGTCCTATACAGTGTAAATGGAAATGTAAACGCATACAATAAGATACAAACACCTTCTCTCAGCCCTAAACATGTCAAAATATGTGAACATTTCCATTAATTTCTGATAACCTTAATGGATTAAATATTCCTCCCAAAATCAATATATGTGAAGGCATTTCAAAACCGCTCATAGCAATTTGGATATGGTTGAATATTGTAACCTTTACACGTAGCCCAAGGCTTCCGATGATTTGGCAGTATTGATAAGATATGAAAGCAATTTACTGTAAATCCATATCAAATTGTCAAACACTACAGTCACACAATGAGTTAGACAGAGCAGTTATCAAATCAATATAATAAACCTCCAGGAATACACTGGGGAGGGTAAATTTATTTGTGAAGCTATTGAAAAGTTTGAGAACTGAATAATGTTTCACCGTCATAATTCGAACACAGATCATTTTGAGGTATATAATTTCCCCTATATTTATTTAAATTATGTTATCAACTGAAACGATCAACCTAGCAGGATAATTTCTGTGTCATTATCGTACTAAAGAAAATTAAAGAAATACATAGCCGGATTCATTTGCATTAATGGAATTCGAAAATAATTTTTACACTGTTGAGCAGCGATATTTGCATTAATAAAGTATCTCACAAATTTGTATGCGACGTAAAAAGTCATACACAGGCATATACACAAAACAAGTGTGTCTAAAGTAAATACACATTTTAAACTGTAAAAAGAGGTAAAATAAATGTGTTTGTCTTTTTTTGAAGACGGGTAAAAAAATTAATGCTTTTTTTGTACAACATATGGTATAGAAAATACATGAATAAGTCACAACTTAAAAGTTGTGTGTACACTGTGGTACCTGCACCGTAGATTGCAAGGCTTTCGATAAAGTTTATTTTTCAAATTGATGAAATGAATTATGTACTTTATCTATTGTTACACAATGACATTGACCCCTTTATAATATTCTGGAATGTTTTACTCTGATATTTTATTTTAATTATGTACAACCAATGCTCAAAATTGTTTCCCATCAAATCAAGAAGAATAACACTTAAATATATGATATCGCTTACGTCATTTGACGTAACTTTATTTAGATAATAATCTTAAAAGAAGTTAGATATCCAAAACATTGATCAATAAGTTAATACACTAAATGCATGATGCCGTATTGAATAATGTCTTTAAATCACTAAAATATAAAACACGCACGTAAACATCGACCTGGGAAAACATGCAGTAATGACGCAACTTACCAGAATCTAGAATACTTTTTAGGTTGGGGTCCATGGTGTCCTTTTGGGACAAGATATCTTCCAGAAGAATGGGGATTATCTTGTTCTTGCGCTCGAGCATCTTCTGCTGTGCCAACTGCCACTCCATCTTGGTGAAGTTACTCGTGATATAGTGAGGAGAGACGACCAGGATCGTGCGACGACTGTTCTCCACAGCGTAGATAATGTTGTTGGTGATCTCTGGTATAAACAAACAAAATAATTTAGCTGGGTGTTTAGAAATGAACAAAACAAATGGTAAGAAATGTTAATATCTGCATTAACCAGCAATTTTATGAATGAATTGCAAATTTTGAGTTTGTTGTGTTGTACTACGGGATATTAAATATGAGCTCTTTTTAATACAGTTGTGAATCCCGCTCAAAATAACATCATTTCTATGATGACCATGTGCTATCATTTCTTTCACATTAAACTCGGCTCCAAATGTAAACAATACATTAAACAGCCAGTAGTGATAATGCATATATTAACAAAAAATGTTAACTGATCGGCAATGACGCTTAATTTTTTTATAAGTTGAATCTTAGAGTTAAATTATGATGGTTCATCTTCTTTGTTACATCTGTTAGCGCCTTTAAGCTTGTCAAATATAGATCTAAGCATGTGTGATTCTGCATTCATCAAAGATCATCGCATATTTATTTAACTCTTTTGATAACATTTTATATTTGAAATGCATGTAACTTATATGAAAACGCGAATATAAACTATGTGAAAGGGGTTTTAACGCATGCGCGAAAAGTGTCGTCCCAGATTAGCCTGTGCAGTCCGCACATACATGTGGCACATATATTCAACATAAGAGATTCGCTAGCTAATCATTTTAACGTTTGGGCAATATAAAATGAATCAAACACATTTATTACAATGGCGTTAAGATTCATGTTGTTAGCCCGATGGCTCGATAAGTTGAACTGACTTAACAAAATGTAATGTTATGACATGTCTCTAAAAAGATAAATTAATAACAGTTCACTACTAAAAAGACAAAATCATTGAAATTAAAGACGTATTTTCTTAAAATATTTTAATTTGTTGGCTTTGATTGAGCGCCCTTAAATGTGGCGGTCTATTTAGAATAAGATTTCAAATTCGTCTCTAGTTTGAATATTTAATAACATTTTTACAATTTAGAAATAAATAATGATGGTTAACGTATATACAAAATAACAGGCAAGCCTCGCCTAAATTTTATTCTAAGCCTTGCTTGGAACTATCAGGCATTAATCTATTTTTTTTTATTTATCATACCTCTACGTCCACCATTTTATAAGAAATTATGAAAAATAATCGCTATGACGCTGCAATTTTTAAGGGAATGCATATGGTTTTAGATGTTTGGTGTGCTAATTATGAACTACCTGCAAACATTGACTGACTTAACAACTTCCTGTTGACCTGGTATAAAAATATATCAGGCAGATATCAATGCAGCGGTATGATACATAATAATAGTACTTTCTGTTGTGATTTTCATTTCCTTTTGTGTTTGTTTTTAAATTATTTTATTAGCTTTAATACACCCTTATAAAACGTTTTTCCAAATTGGGGTGGTTCCAATCGCATCAGTATGAAAGCTAGGTAAACGTATAACAAGTCTAACTGGCCTAAAAAGTGAAACCGGAAACAAAAGAAAGAGCTAAATAAACATTAAAAAGTTTGAATGAGTTGTTGTCATTCACGAGACATCACCTTACGGACAATGACGCGTGACAAGAATCTTTCGTCGCTAGTTATGCTCATTCAGCACTCAAGAATGTTTTGTTAAATTGTATATACAACGTCTACGTACAGTGTTTTGTTAAGCTTTTCAAAACGTTTTTAATACATGGATTTGATCGAAATATATTTTGTGAAAGTTGTACGTCATTGTTTCTAGGTCAGATGGTCAAAATCGATGTTTGTGTGTGCATTTCCAAGACTCTTCAGCCGCGTTAACATTTTTTTAATTACTCTGTATATATATTCAATTTCTAGCGCTGAATGTAATAGGAGCGCTAGAATTTAAATAATTGCAGAACATTATTCATATGAAATCCTGGATGTTGATTGCAACTGGCTGCGTTTTGTTGCTTTCTCCCTTCAGAAGAATGTAGCGCTTTGATGTTAACAACATATCCTTAATATAGACAACAATAAAAAATATGCAGTATATCAGTGGTCGTCGTTCCTGTATAAATCTAACTGTATTTGATCTTAGCATCTTGCGAAAAGGAAATCTTTAACGTCAAAATGCGCGTATAACTGTGTTCCTTTCTTGTTATCGTTAATTTCTACATTCTGCATATTTTTACAATATGACAACCTAATGATTTTTACAAATTCAATTATGTTTTGAAACCAATGTAAATGAGAAATGTTAAAAAACCTTAAAGGACGATGATGCCGCCTAGCTCATTTGGTTATTTTGTGTAGAAATATAAACTTTTAAATGGCGCCCCTACGATACTTTGCATCAAAATGTTTTGTTTATAAATGGACAGCCATATGTATAAGCTAGACCAAATGACTCTCGAAAATTAATGAGCAAAAAATATGTTCGCATAATGTGAATGAGAAACACTGTAACATCGTTAATAACAAGAAAGGCAGTGACATCAGAATATTTAGTCCCAATCAGGTATATTACTTTAACAGATTGACGTTAATGGGATTTGGGACGCAACTGATTATATAAAGTAAGCATTTAAAGAGACAGGACATTTTAAAATTATAAATAGATCTAGAATTTATATGTCAAAGGTGGAAGCATATGCAAATAACGTTTCACTCAGAGGAACGATAATTAACCTGTACACTAATTTAAGGACGAAATAATTCGTTGCACTGTAGAAGCTGTTAACCATAATAAAACTGTAATGAAACCAACATTGGATGGTTTTATTCAAATTATGGTTTTATGTGAACCTGAGAACTATATGATACTTTGCTTGTACAGGTTTCGATGAAATTAATGTTCAGTTATAAAAAAATCTGGATACTAGTAGCTGACGGGATATGTAGTGTACAAATATATTTTATCGTTCAATTTCTTAACATGCCATCTCGACACGATCCGGTTTAATTCGGATAAACAGTTTAAGGAATTTGAAAGGCAATCAATCATTTATTTAGGAAACAAGTAACTTGAAAATTAGCTCGTTTCATATGGCTAGTTCCATTCTTAGACTTGTTTCTTTACATGTCAGATTTAAGAAGTCCAAGTGGAATAATTAGAAACAACGATATTTTGACCCGGTTATTGACAAAACATGGCACAATGCTGTTTGAACCATTAATTTTACTGTCAGAAAGAATGTCTTACCATTGCCAGGAATAAAATCTTTATAATGGACGTTCACGTTGAAACCCATTTCTTGCGTGAGTTTCGGGAATAACGTATGAATGACGTAATCTTCATCCGGGGTATTGGAACGGTACGAGATGAAAGCGTCCCATTGCCGTTCGTCTGTCAGAGAAATATATAAAATAAGCTGTCAAAGACAATAATTGATGGTCAAATAAGGAGATTGATATTCTCAAATCGTAACAGCGTTTTTTTATATTAATTTACGGTCTAGATATTTGTTACAAGATAAGTTTAATTTAATGTATCTGTAATCTTTTAAATTAGTTTCAGAGTTTAATTTTAGTCATTTTTAAGACGTATCATTCATTTTATTTTTCATTTATTACCGTCATCTTCATACGCTTGAAACAACCTGACAGCTTTCAGAACAACGATGACGCGCCGTTTCCATAGATACATGAGAAACAGTGCCGTTAGCAGCGTCATCAAGAGGATTGGAATCAGTATGACAATCAGATAGAACCACCAATGAACCTTCTCAACTTCTGGGTTCTTCACTGAAAAAACATCAACAACGGCAATGTTTTGGTATTATTTGAATACAAGACACCATTTCCTCACAAAGTCTCGGGCAAGGTTATAGAAGGACTGTCTGAAGTAACATAATTTAAATACATATTCCCATTGTTAAGCTGAAGGTGTTTACAAAATAAGAATATGTATACTAATATAAATGTTGGTTTGATCACATACACTTATCAAGTTAAGCTTCGTATCTTTCCTAAAAAATGACATTTTTGGAATACAAAAATGAAAAAGTGAAAAGTAAGTATTAGCTTGTCTGTTTTGAAAAGGGCTTTTAAATTTGTGAAAATTCGGTGCCATAACGAAGCAAAAATGCATAAGACAAATTCGAGATTCTACAGATCTGCACGAGATCTTGTTTAGTCTTAGACATTAACATTTCATTTTTAGTGTGTTCTTTAAGAGCAATTAAACTGTTAATTACATTATGATACCAGCACTGAAATATACAAAACTAAACAAATGCAATAACAATGGGTTATCCAGGGTTTAACATTCCTTAGAGAGTGATAAGCACCTACCACGAGTATTATTTAATTAACCCTTCGCAACTTAGATACGTATTTAACCCTTTACCACTTAGATACGTATTTAACCCTTTACCACTTAGATACGTATTTAACCCTTTACCACTTAGATACTTATTTAATCCTTTACCATTTAGATACGTATTTTGACACATTTGTTGTCCCTTAGAAAGGTAAATTTAATTAAAGACATTTCTCACTAGATTCAAATTGTAAAGGCTTCATCTCCATCCTTTAGATACTGACGAGCAGCTTACAACATAAAACCTGAACAGACTGCGAGTTACTCACATGCTGTTCTGGTTTATGCTGGTTGCAAAAGCCATTTTCACTTTGCTTCTGATGGGGGGGGGGGGAGGGTAAAACATGCGTATTGAATAGGTAACTGATAAAATCACATTTATCGGTTGATAGTTTGTGGGTAATTTTGATAAATATTATCAAGAGCAAGAATTTGTTTATTGATATATAAATGTGAAATACAGACCATCGACTAAAAATATCTCGACAAGTTTTACAAACAGTCATGTGGACACATAGACATGGAAAGAAGGACTGTTTTTAGGTATACGCGTCATTTGTAATGTAATATTTCTCATTACTGCATTTGTATTACAGTAACTGCGATCGAGCAAATATTTTAATAGTCTGCCTTTCATATTTATGGAAAGCTTTTTTGGCAAACAGATAAAAGTATCATTAATAACAATTTTAGACGGCCCGATTAGAAGAAATTAGTGCACGTTTAACGTAACGTGCAAAACGAACAATTCCTGAATAATCGAATGACTGTCTACAATTAGGCGGCTACTTAATACATATCTGTGTTTGTACGATCAAATAATCACAAAACTGTAAAACCCAATTATTATACAAAATGCCGCGGGTTAATGACATGGATTATTCAAAGTGTTCGTGCACACATGAACGTTTGACAAGCATAAGTTGAAACTGAAACAAAAAAAGCGTTTGAAACGCGAAACGACGCACTAATTTGAAAACTGTTTTGGTGTAATATTAAAGTTAATACGTTGTTAGCTTACACGAAAAAAATACACATTATAATTGTTCACGCCTGTAAAAGCATATTAAATATTTCTTAAGTAAGTTTTTGCATATTGCAGTTAAATGTACCAAATGTAAAGAGATTGTTTAAACGCCCATCTACAGTTTGTGAACCAGTTCCGGATAATCAGCAGTTCCGATTAATTTGTATTTAATTGTCCATAATGTCCAAATACAAACAAAATAATATGTGTCTATGGTATACATAAGGTAAAGGAATAAATTAACAAAGTTTTAGCAAGAATTTTTTGTCTTATGATTACAGGGGGGATAAATGAAGCAAACAGGGAACTGGAACTGATTGAATAAGTTATGTTTTGAAATGTGCTTATGGATATAGAAGGCTTTATTATTTTCAAATAAACATTTTGCTGATTGAAAACAAATGCCATGACAATGTTTTGAAATACTAATTGTGTAAGTCGAATGCTTTTTTATAATTTTCCGAAGGGTAAACTTTAATTGGCTATTGTTGACAAAAGAAACTGCATATGCTGTCTGGCCTAACCTGTTATCATACACAATAAAGTTTACCCTTTATGTTTACATCTTCTCACATTGAACTAAATCCCAAAAGAAATTATTGTAGTAAAAAAATTAACATTTTTTGTCGAGTTATTCTTAACTGGTTGACTGACTGTATTTGCACTGAAATATTGATGTCTGTTATGTTGTTAACACACAACGCAAATTTTCAAATACATGTGTGGGGTTCTATTCTTTAAATTTTAAACGGCTTAACATGACGGACATAGTATTACCCCCACCCCCAAAGGCGGCCAATTTTGAGTATCGTTATGATTATGATAACATTTGAACCATCCTATGGAGGAAAACATTAAATAGAGGATATTTGTTGGATTTGGTGGATTATCGATTTAAATTCACAAGTGATCCATATAAAATAGAATTTCGTTGGGATAATGACATCATTTCTTAAAACAAATAACGTCATTTCACAGGAAACAGTGAAAATTATCGATAATTTTCACTGTTAATTGTCACTGTTTGAAACAGTCAAATTATCAGTTTTAATTTACTGATATTCCTCTATAAACCACCGGAAAGCATAAAATAAAACGTTCTATCGCAACAAAGCTTATTGTAATCAAGTACTGAAAAAATATTGTTCGAAAATAATTATTTCCAACACTTAAATATATAGTGTTAACGAACAGATTTTGCAGTATTTTATGCAACACTTAACCGCAACAGTTAACTAAATTTTCAAACAACCCGTACCTACAAAATATCGTAGTAGTCACGTCACGATAATGGACTAGCCATCGTCCCAAGACATCGACGGGACCAATTTAATGTGAGTTGGGCGGTATGATGTTATATCTCATGCGAATAGATATACTAGGTAGATTATGATACAAGGGAACATTGTTAATTGCATGAAAGTCATGCGTTACTAAATCAACAATAAATTTAAGTAGCCTTTGGCAACTGTGAAAACGAAGTGAACAGGACGATTATGTTTAACAGAATTTATGTTCAAACCAGATTTTTTTATGTTTGTCGACCTTATTACAAAATGATTTTATGTAATGCATGAAATTGGCAATGTGTTATTAGGAAGCTCACTTTTATTTAAACGATCGATTGTATGTGAACTCGATTAAATTTTATTTTCAGGTCATAGAAAATGGACTAACAGAAGGACCGCAATATTGAAGAGCAAAACTAATTTGAAACAGCCATACCCATTTGTACGAAATTGATAAGTGGACTGAAGTTTCTATTCATGTCTGTTGTAGTTACTGTACCGGTAATAGTAATTTGCTAAAAATGTGTATGCATGTATTTGAGTATAAAACTGTTAATATTTTATACACTTCGTCGTTAAAATAAATAAATAAAAGTCTGACGCGACCCTATAATACGTATGCACCTGCGATATTTTTGCACTGGGACATTTCATAATATTTTACAGCGGAGACATTTTAATCAATGTAAAGATTGTCATTTTTACGCATGTAACCGCATGGAGTTGTTATACTATTAACAGTTAGGATAGTCTATACAATTTTACGGCTGTGACAATTCATGCTTTTTGGCTGATATTATATTGTTTAATATTTTTTGTAACCTTGTTAGACTATTTTGCCGTTGGTACATGTTATTATATGCTGCAGTTGAGACGGTTTTTACCCTTTTTCACAAACTATATTTTATTATTATTACAAATATGATATTTTTCATATTTTAAAGCTGGGAATTTTTATGGCTTTTGCAGATACACAGATGTTTTATAATTTGTAGTCGGAACAGTTTTGAATAATCTGCAAAAGGGTCATCAGTTTTGCATTTTTGAGCTTGGACATTTGAATGTATTTTTCAGCAGGTGTAGTTTCCAATATATTTGAGTCGGGGCATTTAACAATTTGCAAATTTAGCATTATTAATGCCTTTTGAAATGAATTGCGCAATAAAGACCGCATCGTACCTGGCGGATTGTATATCTCACACAGTGAACCTGTATAGTTCGCGTCACAGTTGCACCGCTCCTCTTTTTGCGTCACGTTATAATAGCACCTTCCGTGGGCGCCACAGTCCTTGCAACATTTGTGCTCACACAGCTGACCGGGCGCTACACCGATATCGCACTGACAAACTATCAGTTTGCCTAGGTGAAGCACGTCCCATATACACAAGTATACATGCCCATACATGACCGTTCTTTAACCGGTCGAAGGACGTAGCTTGAGTTGCAGGCGTCAAGGCGCGGGATAATCGTGGTCGACCTCTGACTCGTGGTCTCTAAGCCGGTTTGCATGCACATTACTTTACCAAATACTTTAACACATGTGTTACCTTGACCGCAGTTATCTGTACAAGAGATTTCGCACGTTGCGCCCGTCCAACCTTCGTAACATTTGCAGGTGCCCGCTTCATTACATGAGCCGTGAACGCAGTTACAGAAAATGTCTGGCACCTCTATACGGGTTTCACAATTTTTGCCCGTGTAATTCCGTTCACAATCACATCCGTCTTCCGAAATGATGCGACATGAGCCATGCGCGCCACCGTCCCGACAACATCTGTGCTCGCATAGCGGACCGGTAGCTCCAAGGTCACATTCGCAGCGTTTGACGCCTGTCTCTTTAATGCAGATTCCGTATTCACAACTCAAAAAAATCCCGCTACAGCTTCTTTCCGATTCGGGTCGTTTGACGTAGTTTGGACTACACACACCGAGATGGTGCTGTGTTGACGGTGCATTAACCGTTGAAGTTGTGTTGACGTCATTGTGTTTGATGACGTAATATTACCGCACTTTCCTGATAAAAACACGCATCTCATTAAACAAGTCTCCGTTGTGACACACTCTAAGTTAGCGCTACAAACATTTGGTATCATAGAGCACAGGTCAAATTGACATTTGGCAAAAGCTCGATGCGAAAAGAATACGCACTCTGAAAGATGTAAAACCATACATTTCATCAAAATCGCCATTGTTATCCCCATTTTCAAACACTATGCTATATCTAAATAAACAAGAACAATACTTAGAAATCAGTATCGTTGTGCACAAATTGTTCTAAGCTCATTACGTTAAGTTTACCACAATTCCTTTCTGCATGAAAGACACAACTGTGCGGTCCGTAGCGTCTTTTATTCTACTGTTCAGGTGTTTTATATTTAATAACTGAACATCCAATTACTTATTAATCCAAAGGCATGGGTGTAAGTCCTTTAAACACGATTTCTCGCTGTAAATAATATTCCGTCACCTTCTCATGATTAGTCCACCAGTTCCAATACCACGGAAAACGCCTTACTCAAGTATCACCATCCTCCTATGTGTAACTCGATCTATGTGTCCACTGATTATACTGCAGCAACACAGAACTCAATTCCGATGCCTAAGCGTGTATTTATCCAGCATAAAGTACAAACTTAACACGAGCTTAATTCACATTCGAGCTGCCATACAAAAATATTTCAAAGAAAACAACACAACTGCTTCACGTCTAAGGAACTAAGAAATTCTGAAAATATCTGCACAATTTACCGACGAGCGCTTCATAATAAAACATTTTCACGGAACTTCTCTGAGTCAGTAAACAACAGCATGTGTGTTAACCTTGATGACATGCATGTATTCCGCATTCGTCAAAGACATGAACTTTCGCAAGCAATGTTTTTGTGACTTCGAATTAAATCCCTGTTTGAAACTAATATCAAATGGTTCGAAAGTTGTTATTTTACGAGAATCCAAATAGTGTAATGAGAAGTAACTATTTGACGTTCATTCGTCCACCAACTTGGCAGTATTAAATGCGACTGAAATCAGCATTATCATTGCAATTGAATCGCTTATGAAACAATCATAACACAAACGAAATCAAGATTATGCACATGCCAGGGATAGGACTTTGCTAATGTATATTGGTTGATAATAAATCTAAAGGAACAAAGTGATTTTTGGTTGATATTAAAACAGACGTGTATATCGAATTGCGAGTAAGTCATGCGTGATTTTGTAACAGATGTATCGAAATAGCCCCTAGCAACTGATTACCTCAGGGGACCGTTTTTAAAACTACGTACGTTCAAAAATCATGCGTAAGTGCAAAACGTTCAGTTTGTAGCGTTTCTATAAACTTCGTTAAGTTTCGTTTACCGTATTTTTGCAAGTAAAGTTACGTGTGCTCAAAGGCTAACGTAACTCAGTAATTTAGCGTAAATATGGCGGCGTATGCACCGATATTTCGGAGAACCGAACGTAGACTACGAAATCTACGAGCGCAACATCGTTTTAGTTAATTTAAACCTTTATCTATATTAAGAACTTGGTAGGGCATGGAAAGATACTGTAACGGAAATCCTGCGTTGATTTTTCAGGATCTATTGTGTACGATTGTGGATTGGAGTTTTGCTAAAAAAGGAAATTTTACATGTTCGAATCGATTGTTGTTATGATTAGTTCGATTTTCCTTTTGACAATTCATTCAACTTTCGTTTTTTACAAGGCTTTATCCATCACAAGACGCCAAGTTGAACTCAACGAATGTGACGTTTGCTGAGTGATAGAATTGATTCATTGTAAACATGGGTAAAAGTATACTTTTTCTGTAAGAATTATGTATAAGTATTGTAAAATCTACTTTTTTGTAAATAGTTGCATTTATATTATACCGCTGTGTCAATGAATGACAATTATACAGTAGTCTGTGCTAATATTAATTCAATTAATTTCAGCTAAAGTTCCTAAGATATGTACTGCTTACGACGAGTACTTGTCAAACAAATTCAAACAAAATCCTCCCTTGATATATTTGTTTTTTTATTTTAATTAATGAATGACACGCTAAAGTTCCTAAGATATGTACTGCTTACGACGAGTACGTGTCAAACAAATTCAAACAAAATCCTCCCTCGATATATTTGTTTTAATTTAAATAGATCAAATAAAAGAAATTGCCAGTACCGATAAATACAATCTAGAACATCCCAGTAAAGAGTCACCGAATATCGTATTTCTTCAACAAGTGGCAATACAAGTGCAATACATTTTAGGTTTTAATTAACTACTCAAACGTTAAGAACTTTCGCAAATATATCACTGTTGATTTATTGACATACAGTTTAATAATGCCAATCATTTCTTAAGTAGCCTTACCCTACGGAGTTTGCCTCGACTGTTGACTAAAGTAGATCAATAAGAACGCCGACTGCATATGACCGAGTGTATTTAAATCAATATTTGAACACAAATGGATAGGGGATATCAAATCATCATCATCATCATCATCATCATCATCATCATCATCATCATCATCATCATCATCATCATCATCATCATCATCATCACCACCATCATCATCATCATAGTCATCAAATTGCTTTGACCATTCCAGGCTTACCACATTAAATATATCTGACAATTCCACTGACATTTCAAAACTGTCCCAAACGGGCAAACCTAACCAAACCAACTGGCCATAACCATTCCGTAAAACCATGTTAGACTGTTTCGAATGTTAGCTTCATGTTCTGTACGACTTTGGGCGAGTTTTCACTTGCCTTAAAGTGGACGAGCTGGTCGTTTAAGGACGACATTTGCTCGAGTTCTCTTCAACATTGACACGAACATTTAGACGAGCTCAGTCAATATATATATTTATATATTCCTTATGTTAATATATCAATCGCAGATATAATAACTGACTTCGAGAATGATCGAGTGTAGACGATTCTGCACGAGTTTATAAGCATATGTCGTTCGCGATTTCCAGCCGCCCCCCCCCCCCAATGCACACCTAAGTCGAGTTATGCCCTAGAATGCCAACAGAAAGCTAAATTCTACGGGAGACGTGCCCTCGCTAAATGTACGATAGGCATCGACAATATTGAACGGTTTAAAATTATCGCCGCTTCTTGGCGAGTTTAAGCAACAGAAGAATACAACACTGCGACATAGAACGACGAGTTGGCAGATTAACACGACACAATGCAAGTTCTGGCGAGGTACATTGACTCCACATCACGATTATCAGAGATCAGACAGACAGACGAACGGACGGACGGGGGAACGGACGGACGGACGGACAGACAGACAGACAGACAGACAGAAAGACAGACAAACAGACAGATAGACAGACAGACATACGTTTTATTCCAGACTTATACATAGTATATCGTCTGAACACATACATTTACACAGAAAATGTAAATATTATAAGAAGTTTCAATTTGTACAAGGTAGCAATTCAAATTGATTGTTATTTCATTGTTTTATCTTAAATTGTGTTCGCCGAAGAAGTAGAAGTAATATGTCTTTTTAATTGAATTTGCTATAACATATAACATATATATATAATTTCGGACTAGTACTTGAAAGTTCCCTGGGTGCTCTTATGTATGCTACAATATACCCTGGGTACAGAAAATATACTGAAACATACCCAGGAATACCTAGGCTAAATCTGCTGTTGTTGGCTCTATTTTCAAATTAATAATGTTTCCGTTTACATTCTGTGAAATGGCCTCCGCGATGATATTATCTAAACTCGTACTCAAAAATGCATATTGAGTTCGGTTTTGTTCCAAGAGGCTTTTGTTTCGTATTCAGAAGTGCGTTTGATGACATCAAATTTTAGGCAGGAATAAAATTCTGTACCCAGGGTACATTGAAGTGTACTTAAGGGTACCCCGGGTACTTTTAAGTAGTACGGGGCCAACAATGACCAATCAAGCTTCAGTTGTTTAAGCGCTGCAATTATTAACTGGAAGTAAAGGTCAAAGCTCACACACTTGGCAAACTTTGCGCAATGGTTATTGTAACAACTAAAACTTAAGTTATCTGAATATTTATAATGGCTAATTTTAAAGTAGGTTTGAAAAGTTTTCACTGTTTAAGTAAATATACTGAAAACATTTATTGAAATGTACCAAATATGTCATTTTATACAAAACTGTCAAAACACTATGACTTTTAAACCAATGAGATTTGTTTTTGGTAAGTTACAGTTGAAAGATGCTCAAAGTTGTATTTTTAGCGAGGCTGTTTTCGGAGAGAAAAAACCCGAGCTATTGTCATAGCCAGCTAGTTGTCCAAAGTCCGCCCGTCCGCTGTAGGCAATGTGCTAAAACCCTAAACGCCACACCCATTTTGAGTCACTAGGTTATAGGTCAATGTCACTGTGACCTCTACAAAAATTTAAAATTCTGACAAGCTTTCACAGCCCAGCGTTTTTTTACCAATCCATGCTTTTTTTTAAATATTGAACAAAAAATATAATATAATTATATATGTGAAGAAGCATACTTTATGATAATTGCAAATGCCTATTGTCTCAAATTAATAGAAGCATTCATGGACAATGTTAATTTATCACAGAAAAAAGATTCTCATTTTAAATGAATTCATGAGTAAAAATCTGTTGTTGTTGTTTTTTTAAATATTTTGCACACAAGTATAAATATAAACATGTAAAAACATGATGTTGATTGTTATAAAATTATCTAGAAGTGCGACAAGTGAATACAAGCTACAGAGTTTGTTAATTCTTCTAAAACCATACTAAACTACTGTACATTATCTTTGATCAGTAAATGAAATGTTAAAAAATACTACCTTCTTTACAGAGGCCATTGCTGATGTTCTTCTCATTATAGGACATTCCATTTGTAATTCAGTGACGCAATAAACATAATCAAAGATATCCTTCTAGTAAATTGAAATCCTGTCAGGAAACTCCTTGATTATGTTTCTGTAAATTCAGATGTGTAAGCTACAATACACATTCCTGTCTTCTCAGTATTTTCCATCCATTGTTTTCCAGTTTGCTCCAGCAATTCCAGTTTGAAATATATCTGACTAACCTACGTAAAAGATTTGCTTCAGTAAGAATCATCTCTTCTGTTTTAACAAAGAGCATATCCAGCACAACAAATAATGGCCACACTTAATTTTAAAATAATCAAGAGATTGAACTTTTTTTACAGTTGACCCCTTTTTTCATTTCAATTTCGCAAACAAGGGAAAGAACTTTGCTATCTATAAGGTACTTCTTAAGGATAAATGTATAAATATTTAGTCTACCGAAAGTTTGTTAGAGAAAGCAAGTTAAACCTACTTTATAATTTTTTTCAAATGTTCTCTATAAGGTACGCGCAATCACCAGACTTCTGTTTAGAGATTATTCAAACATAGCAACTAAGTTTTACGCTACGTTCGGTTTATAGAAACGCACTTACGCATTCAGAATAGCGTACGTAATTTTATACGTACGTACATTTTCGTCCGTAAAGTTACGCATTGTACCAGAAACGGCCCCCTGCACTATAAATATCATACTTTTTTCAAACCAAATTGTGCAACACTTAAAGTGTTAAGCACACTTTACGCTAATAATCTAATTCGATCCATAATTTTACTTTAATATAGATAAGAAAAGACGTCGAATGGATTTAATACAAATATGTATTAAATACAAATAAGACGACCGGTTTTTCTCACAGGTGGTTAGCGTGTGGCTATGATATTATATACTGAAAACATCATTTTGAACGATAAATTATAAAATTATAATGAAAAATCAACTTTTCTAAATAAATATTACCCTATCAAATATTTGATAGTGAAATTTCTTTTGTCCAGAAAAGTTGACTTTTTGTGATAATTTGATTATTTATCATTCAAAATGATCTTTTCACTGATTAATATCATAGTCACACGCTAACCACCTGTGGGTTTTCTTAGCTCATCAAGATGTCCAATTTGTCACGGAAACACAAATTTCTTGTAACAAAAACAGTATACTATCACTCGAGGCTACGCAACTAGTGCACATACGTTTTGTCTATAACCAATCGTGAGATAAAATTCGAGCATACAGAGAAGGAAAACAAATCCTGTATTCGTATAAATTGTGTGTTGGTGAGTATATATGTTTTAAAATATTTAATAATCCCAATAATTGTATTCTCGACGTAAAGATAACATTTGAAGTGTTTTAAATTCACTATTGAACGGACTGTACTGTATAGATACGCACCTAATTCAATAGTTCTTATAGCTGACAGTCTAAATAAATAGGAACACAGTCTAGATTACATAATTACATGTGAAATACTGCTACTCCAGAATGCAATATTTAAAAATGTAACACAATACTATTATAGATAATGATTGGGTATATACATTTGACCAATTGAGTTTAAAGAAAATATCATGAATATGTCAACCAAATAGCAACGAATGTGATAAATAATGTTACTTCATGAATGTTTCAGTAGAAACAAATATTAAACTACATTCGTTTTGTTCAAAATTAGCATTAGTCTTCAACGGACTAAAATGGTAAGCAATAAATTGCAAAACTATGCATTAAATTCAAAATTAGGAACAATCGGAAAATAACACTTTATTCAAAATCAGATCTTATGAACGACAGTTTATTTCATAACCTACTTGCCATCAAATATGTGTGTTACCTATGAAATCGTAAAAGGAAGGTGTAATTATAGTTTTTAAAAGCGTATTTTATTTACACACTTGACAGTTGGCGACAATAAATACACTTCAACTATTTACGTTTTGACTTCTCTATCCAAGGCGGGTATAACGTATTTATTATTACTACTTCCTAGTTGAGGTCAAAGTCTGTTAGTTTATAAAAGAAATCATTTTTTTCTTCACCACAATGTATTTTATTTTAGGCTATTGAACAACTTTCATACACTGCAACAAACGACAAGGCAGGCACACATGCAAATTTCTTCACATATACATGTACACAAATACGTATACATTGTGAAATAAACACGTCAGCATGTAATTTACAACACATATGACCATATGTTTAATAATCAAATCGCAGCTGTTATAATTCATAGGTGTACATAACGCTTATCATACGCTGTTCTATAATGCATTAATGGGCCATTATTACTTATGTGGTTCACTTGAACTTGTGAATACTAATGTTGGCGCTTGTTTTTATCTTTGAATTGATGACCGGCTTGCTATACGGTCGAAAACAAATAAAAGAACATTCGATGTTTTATAATTGCACGCCATGGTAATTGGGTTTAGTTTAATCCCACCCAGTATAATTCACAAGAAGCCATGTGGGATATAAAATTGTCCTTTAAACTACTTGTTGATGGCGATATAAAAATGTATGCGTTGAATATAACTAAAATGAATTTAACAATTTTTTATTACAACATACATTAAATGATTCTGAAATAGCTTGGCCTTAATGTTAACCACCTTCAGGTGGTATTTTACGCGTGAGAGCGCATAAACCTCCTTCAATATACATGTTTTACTTTGAAATCAATCTTAGTATATAGATAGCCTAATAACATATCCCCTAATCGCTGTTATTGATTTTAAATACGCACGTAACTGAGGCACTAACATTTGTAATATCCGATTCGCGCATTGCATTCCTCTTTTCATTTTCTGGATGCGTAAGTAATATATATTAAAATACGGGCGTATTGTTTGTGATTAATACTTTAGTTATTATGACGTTCGGCTAGTCCTCTAACCGGTTTAAACCACACATGCTTACATTGTCCGATTCAAGGATGTGATCACAGTTTAAACATCTTATACTTATATTTGGTGGGACATTATAAAGTAGTGGATATAAACAGATATTCTCTCTCTCATAATATTTTTAGTGTTGTTATTTGCAATATTAAATATCAAAGTAGAGTTGGAATCGTTAGAATCATTTATTTATCTGAATAGCAGGAATATGCTGTCAATTTGTCAACAATACACACATCATTTGTATATCAATATTTTGATTTGCGTAAACAGGCAGTTTATTATTAACGGACGGTAAGTATGAATCATAAAAGCGTTTCGATTAAATCTATGTGTAAATAATCATACACTTTTTATATACACAATTTGTACAGACTTAAGCTTACTAGTATGAGGACAATATAAACTCGATCGGTCGCATTTATAACTTTTTTGTTTGGTACAGTCAAGTTACCAATATAGGATCACTACCCATAGCGGATCACTTTGATGTTCAAGACTGCGTATCGCGATGAATAGTTGACAATTTTAGATGATATTTTGCACACATCATCTTCAATGCCTGTTCTTAAAAACGCATTGAATGAGTCGTAATTGGAGCTACTCTTTGTCAAACATTTCGGTATGTTTTATTGACATGTATATACGACTTTGTTGACTTCCGTCTCGTTTGCAAATCGAGGTTGAACATTTTTGGCGGCCACATGCTATAAAACTGTTGAAAAGTAAGAAGTTTACGCATTAAATTGAAGGCAATTTAGTAGTCTTTCTGCCTGCAAATGTCCATTTCAGTTTTGATTCGTGTTTAAGATTTTGCAACAACTTAAAGTAAATGAAGACTTAGGGCAATAACGGATCAAGCGTGATAGTATGCGTATTGATAATATATTATATTAAATTATATGCCAATCTTGTTGATTCTTAAAATACATGATCTCAATCTTAATGCTTTATTTATGTTCGATTTTCAATATCGATGATTAGATATGATTCAAACAATTTACATGGTTTATAAGATGCCCATATCTTTTCGATCTTTTTAGGATTTTCAACAAATAATTCACACAAGAAAACCATGCATAAAGTGTGGTTACAAGATCACAATTAGAAAACAATTAATAACAAAAAAATGAATATAATTTATAACTGGCAATGTAACATGGTCATTGTAAACAACACATTTCATGTTTCGACCGTTCAAATAGCGTGTTAGATGCCCCCTGAGTGGTTTCAGTCACGTGATCCGTTATGGCTACAACTGATCCGTTAATGCATGAATTATGCGGCGAAAAAAAGGTATAACAAATACATTTTGCCTGTGTTTAAAAAAAAGGCTATGTGCTGAATCAGTAAGCAAAGGTAATATTTAATCAAACTGGTGTAAAAGAAGTCTCAAAACATGTATTGCTTTTCACCAGAACAACTTAATAACGCTACTGATCCGGTAATGGTAACTTGACTGTATTTTGTTCGATAGGAAATGAGTTGACATTTATTTATTTTCGGAAAGATTGAAGCGATTTTGAAATGGACAGATTAATAAATGTATGCTCATTTTAAGCATATTTACTTCTATGCTATTTAGAGGTAAAGCGTGTAATCTTAAACTTTGTTTGAGAGCTTATAAGGCGTATACTTATTTGTATTTGTATAGGCATTGACTATACAAATACTTCCTAGTTTGCGAAATGCGTCCCTATATACCGCTATAAGTGTGGGAGATTAATACAATAATTATTGAAGTTGTTGAGCAATTTAAACCTGCGTCACACATGGGTATAATTAACCACTCTCCATAGATATCAATAGACAGTGCTGTTAAGCCAATCAGAATATCGATTTTGATACAACGGCGTAACGTCTTATTTTGAACTTCCTGTCCAATATATTAAAGCTTATAAAATTTTCTTTTGTCGTTTACAAATCGAGAATTTGTTTTCGAACGCACTCTGAATGCTGCAAACATTCACTATTATTATGCGTTAGTAACAGCCTTAATTAAAAGCATAGGCGTCTGCATAATATTAACATTTCACCGTTCAACACTTGTAATTACGCGTGTCTTCACATGCGTAGTATATATTGTTGAACGGTCAGTTGTTAACATACTATGAATGCTGCAAACATTCACATATGCGTAGGCGTCTGCATCATGTTAACATTTCACCGTTCAACAACTGTAATTACGCTTGTCTTTACCTGCTTAGTTTATATTGTTGAACGGTGATTTATTAACATTCATAAATGGATAAATATCTCATTTGATACTTTAGGCTAGAATGTTATATGCCTTCCGGAATCCATCATGCCAACTGGCGATGTAACACCTAATAATTTGTCGGATGTCGGCCATCCCAACATTTGGTTTATTTGGACGTGTGATCAAACTGACGATTTGCCAATTTTTCAAATTTGTTACATTAATTCAAAACAGAAATGGTGTATATAAAGCAGAGAAGAAACAATATTATGTCTATAGAACTAAAAATAAGTTTTTGTTGTTGTTTGTTTGTTAAAATGTTTCAGCTACAGAACAATACGATTATGATTGTTCATAACTAGACATTAAATGTATAGCAGTTTATTCTAGGATGAATATATTAGTACATACTGACGTATATTAGGTATTTTGTAAGTAACGATGTACAAACTTACGCCTGATGCCCAGTTTCTATTTATTTCTAGGCAATTAGATACCTTAAATCAACATTTTCAATCGGAGCATTTACTTTATATTTCAACTAATGCATATGTATAAAGAATGCAATTGTCATCATAATTCTCTAGAAGCAACGTTATAATATTTATATTGCAGCTTTGGTAAGAACGGGTTTTTTAAAAATTAATATTAGATATGAATTTCGATAAGTTATTCACCCCCTTAACATTGACAGTCAGACAGATAGACAGACAAACGGATGGACGGACGGACTTACAGATAGACAAACAGACAGTCAGACAGACAGACATATATACAGACAGACAGATAGACAGACAAACAAACATTATTCAAGACTTATACAACAGTACATCGTCGTCATACTCAAATATACAAAAAAAAAATTTAATTTACATGGTAAAAATATTATGTCAACATCAGCCAGATTTATTTTAAAAACGCGCTTCGCCTTCTACCATTGGTCGCGTTTATCCAATCTCTATATCACGATAGGTTAATGGGATAGCAGTTAATTGGCGAAAAGTTATACCTGTATCGGCAGTCTTTGTGTTGGCATAGATAGAAGAGAGACGTTTTTATAGAAATATCAAACACTTCTCGTTGTATTGGAAGTATATGAAAATAGTGAGTCAAAACTGTTTGAACTTTTAGTATTAATCAGCGACATTTTTCAGCATTAATTTTGGTTCTTCTTGCCGTTAGGCATAATACTATATTATGTACTTCAGATTATGATATTAGGATTGTATTATCAAATATTTTGGACTGATATTAAATAACAAAATCATATTGTATAGATTCTTATTAAATTAAAATACACTTATGAGTATGGTATGTTTTATTGTCAATGTATGTAGAAAGCAATGTTTATAAAATACATCATATGATGACGAAGGGATCAAATAATTGCCGAAAACTAAATTATGTACAGTAAACGAAAGCTCGAGAGACAATATAATAATTGTGCAACACCGTTGGGCAAGTTGAAGAGTATCCAGCGTCACATGGTTTTCTTACAATTTATTAGGCATATATTATGGTTCTGTTCACTAGTTATATACTAAAAATCATCGGGGCTTTCATGGTAGTAAACTTTCTTTGAATTAAAATCAGATCACATGTTCTTGATATGTACAACCTCCAAAACCGGTTTAACCTTATTTCAGCGATAATAATGATATGAATGATGTTTGCTGTGTACCTGTGAACAATCCTCTGACATAAAAATTCATGACGTAAGTTAATTAATTTTTTTATTCAGTTTTATTTGTTTTATGACATTTGTTTTAACAAATTCCTTTCCTTTTGACATGTACATTATTCAATTGGTATTAGCAAAGGACCGCAATTCTTTCATTTTATTATAATATAGTTGCTTTCCATGGTTTTATATGTGCACATGATTGGCAGTCCGTTAAGAACAATATAACATAGTTTATACCAGACAAAGGCAACATGGATCATATACATGCAAAGGTTTTGCAGAAAAGTAAGAAGATTTTTTGGTGCAAGGAACATCAAACAACAAAAACTTCTCATAATGGAATTGTTTAGAAAATGGCCGTTGTTATTCTAAAAATTAGTGGGACATGTAGAAACATTTCAGGGTGTTCATTTTGTTTAAAATGTGTATTGCCGAAAAGCATAATATCAAACTCAACATCGCTAGTAATTCTGGAGATATTTTACATTTATGCACATGGTATGACGTTAAAATGAAGACATACGAAAACAATGTGATAATTCGATTCAATATCTAAACACGGGAATAGAGGAGAGTCTATGTACGCGTAAAGGTTTTAATTCAGCCTCCTTCAATTTAGACCTCAGCCGCTTATGCAGTAGTTGGAGAAAACGGTTTCTTATATAAAATAACTGTGTTATTTTTTTATCAAACTCATTTTAAGCTTGGATTAGATTAAAATATATTCAATGATTCACTAGTTTTACCTCTTCTGATTAGATATTCCATTTTTGAGGGATGATCACGATTCGAATGTGCGAAAGTCATTCGCATTATGGAGATACCTAGTTGAAGCTCCGACATTTTCAGGTACCAAGTACGTCAGGTACTGAGCAGTAAGGGAATTATGCATTATGTAAAACAGTATCAGATTTTGTGTGTCGCGTTGATCTTAAAGTGGTTCCCGGTTAAGTTTTGTTGTAGCCCAGTTTAATGAAGTAATTTTTATGCTCGTTAAGCAATCTGCGCTGCTTCCGTGTGAAGTCTGTCAAGCTCATGTTTTTCTGCTAGAGTGCATGTTAAATATTGTATTAATGATCGAATACATAGCGTATAATTTGATTCACTTGATTTGCAGTCAAATGTTTGCGCATAATATTTATTCGACTTCATGCGTAATCTGTTATATATTTATAATGAATATACCAATTACAATCATTCGAAAGTAAATCATATCATATGATTTTGCTCACCACACTCGCCGGTGTAAACATTTTACGTTAGATACTCGAGCTTGGCGTAATGATAATATCCAAACATACCAATATATACCGATTGTATTTGGTTTGGCGTTGAGAAACGCGAAATATCACATACTTGTTTGCATTATTTTTGACACGTTTACACAACACTTCTCTTTTATTTGAATGTAAATGTCGTAATTATGCACCGTGATTTGACAAAACATTCATTCCGGCTCTATAAAGAAGACCTCCAAGTAAATCTGAGTAATTCTATACTGTCGAATTAGAATACTGTTGCATTACATGGTAGATCGTTTAATTTGATGCCAGTTTTAACCAAGTGTAAGTTAATGCAAGCATAAATGTCGGATTATGACAAAAGCAACGAATGTTTAGCTGTCTTTAGGAGAGTGAGACATATTATGAGTGATAATAAATCGGAATTATTTAATATTATTATGAAAAACTTTATTTTTTATTTAAGTTAAATTTTAACTTTAATCATTTAAACGCATATTTTGCATTTTGGTCAGATTGTAAATGAATATCTAAATACGGCGTCTTCTTTGCAACTCATAACTGCTTTAAAGGGGCCTTTTCACAGATTTTGGCATTTTTTTTAACTTATTCATTAAATGCTTTATATTGATAAATGTAAACATTGGATCGTAAAAGCTCCAGTAAAAAATCAAGAAAAAATTAAAAAAAGGAAAAGAACATTGCCCGGAGCAGGTTTCGAACCAGTGACCCCTGGAGTCCTGCCAGAGTCCTGAAGTAAAAACGCTTTAGCCTACTGAGCTATTCCGCCGAGTACACATTCTTGACGTATTTTATACCTTATATAAGCAATCTTCGTAGTTTCACAAAATTTAACGACAAAAACAGAACTCTCCAAATTATTCAATCGTTTCGCGTTGCAACGCTTTATAATTTTTAGGTTTTAAAATCGTCAAAAGATGCATATAATGGCTATATTAGAGCATGGCTAATGTTCAGTATTACTGTTTCCTCACAAATATTATAACTAAAACGAAAACTTACGAATCTGAAACAACTTTTTTCAATTTTGTCAATTTACCAAAGCGTGAAAAGATCCCTTTAACTAGAAAATACTACAAGAATACTTGTTACATATACAATGAATGCTCTTTTATTAAAATAACTAATCGGGTTGTGTTTAATCAAGCTTTAACAAACAATAACAGACGCAAATATTTTATTAGAAACTTTTAGATAATATGAATGTATTTTATTGAAGAGTAATCAATATTGTACATGTGTCAATATGATATGCTTTTGGTTGTTCTGTTAATCAGTTTATGGTCCCATGACACTTTAACTGCAAATATGATATGTGTTGTCTTTTTAACCGCCGTCATACTGTAAATCAGTGAAACATCACAAAATGGGCTTAATAAATACCATAAACATTGTTTTAATATGGTACGTACATTTTGTTATTTTTACATGACTTATCTCTGTTTTATATACAGCTTAATTTAGTTTTATCTTTATAACGTTCGAATGGTTAAACTTTAGTTAAACTCGAAAAACAAACCTTTACCAAAACACGATTGTATCGATAGCTTTAGGCTTATTGAAACGCTATCGAGTCCGTTTCGTGGGTAGAGCCAGTACTTAGTGTCTTTGGGTGAGATCTTAAGACCGCCCCACAGTGCGAATGCAAACCGCGTCCTCCCGGTTACTTAGCGGACATTGTATGCACTACGCTATTAATATCTTTATATATAAGATAACAAATAACCTTATTCCAAACAATCATATTTGCGCCGTCTCTTCTATGAACAAAAGAAACACAAAGTAACAGATACAATATCGCAAAACAAAATGCGCAACAAACAAGCATCCTATAAGGCATCATAGTCTATTCATTATCAAGATTGGCAAGAATCCATAATAGCACTGTATGATAAACGTGATTATAATTGGTAAATTATTTATTTATTCCAGTCATATCACAAACGTGATCGAAACTTTGCCGTATTGGGACCAAAACCAGATCCTTAGTTCAATTACAAAAAGCAAGCGTGAACACCCTTGCTTAGATTACGAAACCTGCTTTGAAAATGTGACTTTATTATACTCGCCTTAGATCACATAGAAGGGTCCGGTCCATTAACAAACACGGGAAACAAGGCTCTAGACAGTTTTCCGAAATGGCTGTATGGATATCCTTTTGAATACCCTTGAAGTCACATTAATGCCCAATCAACACAACACTTGCTCAGAACGTTTGAACAATACACATCTCGACCGACTTCGAAAAGGGTGCCGGTTTGTTGAAAAACATGGCCGCCAGATGGCGGAGCAGTTTTCCTAATATGCACGTAGTGTAACATTGTGAACACTCTCGAAATCACATCGTTTATCCAATCATAATGGCACCTTCTTAGAAGAGAATTCTAATGATATCTTAGCCTAGTTTAAAAAAAGTGTCTGTCGTTTTATAAAAAATTCCCCTCAGAGGTGGGGCACTTTTCCTCATATTGCTATCGTGAAATATTGAGAAAACTTTACAAGAAAATATACTACATGTTTATAACGACATTTTAAAAAACTTACCTCTCCCTTGGTCTTGTTATATGGCAACTGGTAAGGCGACTTGATCATTGGAGGTGTTTTATCTATTTTGGCACCGTATGTCACAATATTGTATATGACTATTACATAATATTTGATTGCATGCATTAAGAAAGAACACAGCATTTTAAGCGTTCAATTTTTCATGCATTTGCATGGAGATGAAAACCATATTATATAGGTAAGATAATGTCGCATTTAGTGGGCTCCCTTGTAGATATGGATAGTATAATGCAAAAATCAGAAATTTGTTTCTTTTCATAGATGTTTGAAATGTTTGTCGATGTTTAAAACAACATAATATCATTGTTTAAGAAAATAAATAAATCAAATCAAGTACAATTTATTTATGAAGAAGATTGTAAGCGGAATTTCCGTTCAGTCAATAAATCCAAATTTAACCAAATATATCAAAATATATAAGATATAATTAACTATGATGGATACTGGATGTGCATTTAATCAAGGCAAAAGTAAAAATAACATTATAACCAACTCCACAATCATATGCGTTTTGCGTTAAAGATTATTGTTACTTAACCGGTGTATAATTAACCTATTGTATTATGAAAAACAAACAAGATGTTTACATGTCCAACAAATATTTTGTATTTGAAATAATAATAAGCATAATTTTTTATATCATGAAAACAATACAAATAAGTGTACTCCATGTTATCCGATATTATTCGTACAGAAATATATAGCTACCTTTAAGAATGCATATTTTAAACCCCTCAACTTAGTATGTGTGTACACAATTTTCTTATTTAACGCACGTTTAACCAAGAATGTTTTGTTATTTCATACTAGTTACAAACATCAACCGACAATTTGTTAAAATAACAATGAACAACCGAGAGTGTAGATGGCAGCGTTTATTAATAACCTTTGCGTTTGGTAAGTATTTACTTTCTGTGTTATCGTTAATGCTAATTATGTATTTCTATTAATGAGGGATTTGATGTTAAATTTCCTGTGCAAGGATGTCAAAGTTATGTCAAAGTTATTCTTTGTGTTATCTTCCATTTTCTGGTGGTTAAGTAGTGGGTAACGCTTTAATCATTTACATTAACAATTACAAGTTAAACAAGTCAATTATTTCAATCTAAATGAATTACATCAATAAAAAAAACATCAATGCGTTCATAATTGTTTGTTTCCTGTCAGCTATGCTGTGGAAGCATCAGATTGTTTGTGCAGGTATTTTTGTAGGTAGTCTTAAGTCGATGCATTTAAATGTGTGTGTGTTGATTTTAATCTCATAAATATTAGATACCAAAATATCAATATAAATGAGCTTTGGCTGCAATCATAATGCAATTCAAAAAGCATTTATCACAGTAATCCATTGAATACACGTAAACAAAATACAATTATAATTTCCGTAATCTCAACCAGGCAATGTGGTCGTAATATGAAACAGTGTTTTTTAACATAAATTATACATATATTCAATAATAAAATTAATTTTACTTTTTGCAGATGATGTCCCTGTTATTATATGTGTGATTATTCCACTTGGTAATAGTAAAGTACTGTGTAAAAATACAGTTATTTTTTTTTAAATATCAGTTAAAAGAATCAATTATCTCAATCGAAATGTATTACCTCAATAAACAATACTTATATGTGCATGATTGTTTTTTTATGTCAGCTTTGCTGGTAGATTTGACTGTTGTTTCCGAACAATCTGGAACAGTAAGGCTATGTAGGTATTATAAACTTCATACATTTTAAATAGTGCGTCTTTGTATCAGAAAAAACACGCCACACATCACTATAAATGAACATTGACTGCAATTATTACCCAATTAAAAAAGCAAATTCGCAATACGCCATGTTATACTCGTAAATACAAAACAATTACTATTGCCGAAAGTTCTACCATGCAGTTTTTTTGTAATATGGAACTTGTTTTAACATGAATTATATATGTTCTTATAAAACAAATTAGTTATACTTTCTTGTAGATAATTTTACTGGCAAAGACATCAGATTGGTTGGGGGAAACAGTGAGCTGGAAGGACGAGTAGAAATAAGCATTGATAGTATCTGGGGGACAATCTGTGGAGACGGCTTGTTTGACTTTACTGACGCAGATGTTCTATGCAGAATGCTTCATACAAATCTAAGGTTATTGTGTTACTATTTCCTTACTATGGTACTTTGCATACAGTTGAGAAGTTCCATTTTATAAAAGTGATTGTTTTACAAATGTTAAAAGTAACTTGTATACTTACTTTGTAATAATATAAATTGTAAATGGTATATCTCCTTACAGTGCTCTAGACTACTCCACAAATGGACAATACGGATATGGTAATGGCCCAGTATTTTACCGTTCGTTAGCATGTACTGGATTAGAAAAATCAATCCACAACTGCTCTAGGTCAACAGGTCAAACGTGTTCCCATTCGAGCGACGTGGGCTTGATATGTGCAGGTACAAACAACTTAAGTCTTAAATCCTAGTTATGTTGGGTTTCCCTTTTGTAATACTCTACCGCAAAGCTTGAGGGGTTTCTGTAGGAATGTCATTCGTCAATCAAAACAGTAAACCTCCTATGACCGTTGAAGGATTTCATTAACACATGTTACAAAAGTTAAGATTATAAAAACATTGTGCAGAAGGTATAAGTCAGTCACGCCGCCGGAAGATGGCAACTGTCATAACCATTTGGACTTTTTAGTTTTACTCTTAACATTTTTTAAATGAATATTAACTTCATGTCAACTGTAGGTTGTTCACGACTGACACAGCGGCATTATGGGTTGCTGGAACACGTCAATATTACAAGCAATGGTGACATATACACTGGCAGATGCAGCAACGGGACCACTTATTTCCAGTTCTTATATCAATGTTCACTCAACGGCACATGGGAAGAGTATGGTACACGATGTGGACCTTTAGGTATTTCATCTTTTAAACTGAACTATAAACCGTTTGTATATGTGTTCTGATCCTCAATGCAAACATTTTGTATTGTATCGATTGACACTGTTGTGTAAAAAGTGTCCAATCAGTGTCTTAAGGACTCCGGTTTGATATTTTAAAAAATACACAATCTCATGATATAAGATGCGTATTCTCATCTTTTGTCTAAAATAATAATGTAAATTGTTTACAAAGGATATGTTCTCATAACCACAATGCTTGTTGTTGATATTTTTAAACAGACGTAATGCACAGATATAGATAAAACGAATGCAAACGTTCTTCTACGTAATTTGCAACCCTTAAAAATGTTTAAATGTCGCAGCGTGTTAACCAAATTCGGAAGGTCTTTATTTAACTTTAAAAACAATCAATAACCTTTCCGAGTTTAATCATGTTAAATAATTTTTTTAAGTCTGGCTAATCAATTTACAGCCGTGAGAGACGTGCGATTTGTTGGTGGAGTCGGCCTGTATGATGGAGGAGTGGAGGTGCTTGTTGGGGATACCTGGGGTCAAGTGTGTGGATACATATCGAACTACACCCGACATACTTACTCTGTCGGTGGACATGTGTTTTGTCAGATGAAAGGGCTACAGTAAGTATTAATTAATATGTTGATTTATAATGATGTAAACTCAAATTGTTATTGCATCTGTATCTTGTTTTTTTTTAATCAAAAGCAATGAAGCTAAACATTTTCACTGCCCGTTTAAACAATTACACAGTTTTATTGCTCATGTGTGTATTAACACTTATCGGTAAATCAAATTTGAACCATTCTTAAACTAAAATCGTACGTTTCATAGAAGCTTTTTTTATACTCCCGTGTACTCTGGCATCCGCCTCATTTTTATTTATATCTGAATGCTATACACTACAATTATACATGTTTATTATTTCTTTAATGCACGCTTATATTTTTATTTAATCCGATCGTTCAGTTGTCTTTAATGTAAAATTCACTATGAACCCGATCTCTAATAAGCATGTTTCGGTTATAGAGTCTGAATATTTTTTTTAAAACAACGTCTCCGTTTCATCTTCAGAAAAAGTTTATGTTTACAATAATGACAGATTATTTAAACCCTTCTTATCAGTATGCAAAAGTATATCAACACAATGTGTCGATTTTTAATCTGCACGTACATGCCCATTACCGACACACACACTCTTACAATGTTTGTTTTTAAATTGCTGTAAGCAAATGGCATAAACCGATGACCGTATCACATCATAAACCTGTTTTTGCAAATAGACTCTTGAACAAACTAAAACCCTGCGAACATGTGTTTTCATTAATATTCATATATAAGGCTTATGCTATCAAGAAAAATGTAGGATTTAAAAATGGTGTGTTAATTCTCGAGTTCACAAAAATTTAAGTATTGAGTTATCACATGTAAATGGGATTGGTTTCAACAATAACTGCGTAATGAGACTACGACATTTTAAATCAAAGAATATAGCGAATTTTGACCTGTCTTTAAGTTATCATGCGAAATGTTCACAACAATACAAAGTATATATTTCAAGCCAAGTATTGAAAAAAGCTTCAAAAAGCACATGATTTTCGCCACTCATATCATAGATTACGTACTGAATACTTTGTTGTCACAACGGAGAACGCATCTTGGTAAAAACAAGACGTATAATAACTTAAATAAAAAGGGTCAATCGTATCGACGTCTTTTAAGCATGTTGTTATATTAAAATATTGTTTAATCTTCTAGACCATCGAATATGTATTCCAGTACTCAAGGATTGAATTCCGTTACCATAATTGACGAATATTAGTAGATAAAAATTGTTTATTGCCAATATGTACATGTACAATTTGAGGATGAATATCATCGAAAATCAACTATATGTCTATAAACGATCCATGAACTTGTCATTTATGCTTACAAAAGATTGTTTGCACCTGTGTAAGAATATTTATTATGCGGGTTTTTTTGGGGGGATTGGGGGAATTACAGTCCTCTGTTCACTATAATGCGACAATTGGTCATGAAAAGCCTTGTTGCATATTTCAAATTTCAATGTCATCATTACATTTATCCGTCTGTAAAGATCTGTATCGAAGTTTACCCATTAAACAAATGTTAACGGATCAAACATGATCGATTGCCTGTTTGAAATGTTTTTGAAAAAGAAGATTGTGTATTATCTTTAGTGTAATGCAATACTATTTTAGCTTATGAATTCATTTTGATGGATCCACTACTTTGTCTTTTTTTAAATGCTCTTTTCCTTACAAGCATCATTAGTTACGCGATGCGCTTAAAAAGATATTATTTAAGATGATGCATATCCGATATCATTTTAGTTTGACATCTAATATCTTCACATGGCGATACAATAGTACAATGTCAAACGGTTTGATTGCAAACCTCCAATGTTCTTCAAATGCCACAGATGTAAACTTATGCAGCTATACAACAGTCTATTCATGCCAGTATCAATTAATGGTTGGCTGTAATGGTATGTAAATATTAATGATTATAAAATAATTTAACACGATGTATCCCTCTCTTTTGTATATATAATATGTTTTATTAAATACGTTTTAAATGAATACTGTCTGTGGTATTACATATGTGCTTGTGATGAGAGATATTGTGAAATGTTTTAACATGTATTTGTTCAATTGTTTGTTCATTATTTAATCAGAAAAACAAAAAACCTTTAAAACCTTTAATATATCTATATTTCAACAAATTTGATTTATTTCATAATATCTTTACTCACAACAACACAACACTTAAAAGTGTTTAAGATTGCAAGACTACAATGAAACAGAAACAAACATTATAGTGTTGATAAATGTTTACAGTCAATTATAGTTTTTGATGTGTTTAACATTAGAGATTTATCATCTAATTACAATGCATGTGTTGTGTGGTGTTATTTGAAGATTCTTTGAATTTGAATTTTGGTATGAATAGTTGAGCACTACGAATGTGATTGAACACTGTTGGGTTATGGATATTTATAATGATTGCAGGCTTTCCTTTGAAAATAAGCTCAATTAGTTTGGTTGGTGGATCAAGTGCACGTGATGGTCTTGTAGAAGTGCGAATTGAAAACACTGTTGCACAATCTGCCAAGATAATTTCGATTATAACGATGCACAGGTCCTCTGCAAAATGATCGGATCGCAGTAAGCTTCGAATGCACATGGTGTATCATTAAATATATATTCGTTCTGATTAAAATAGTTTCAATTATTTAGCCAACATCGAATGCAAAATGCAATTTTTTTTTCTTTAAAAATTAATTATAAGCACTATGAATTACAGTGCCGCTTCTAATTTCTACGTTGACTATCATTATAACACCACCGGCCCGCCTTCCAATGATACGAGACATTCAGTGTACTGGACAAGAAAGTCACATAAATAATTGCACATACAGAACACCGCACTTCGGCGACAAATGCATCGATGGCGCAGTAGCTCTTGTTTGTACAGGTATAGTACATGAAAAGTGTAAATCGTACGTGTATACATGCGAATACACATGCTATTTAATAACTGACAATGGCACTTTCCTGGTTATAAATAACTGACTTTAAGTAATAAAATGTCAAAATGAAATGTGTTTAAAACTAACTGTATACAATTCAGACTGCGGTCAAGTAAACGTTTCAAATGGGCAAATAACGACATACAATGACACGTCGAGAACGTTAACAATTCGATGTCATACTGATGACCCAGCCTATGTTCAATACATATGTGGAAACAACGGACTATGGAATAAAACTGCCGAATGTAAGCAAAAATATTCACAATTATTTCAAGCAACGCTTTGGTATGTAAACGGTTAACACGTTTGCAATTTATTGTTACGAATGATAATAATAATAATACAGAATCGATCTTGAACAAAGTTAAATGCATAATAAGTTAAACCATTCGTAGTGTATCCCAATAAAAATTGTATTTTATCAATGACAAATATTTACATCATTGTTTCGCAAGAAATGTCGTCATTCGGTTATTTCTCGCAAAAATTGGTTATCGTTTGAATGTTATCAATACACATTACAATATTTATTTTAAAGGTATGCCAGTAAATATCCAAGACATTCGCCTAATGAACCAAGCATTATATCTGTATCAAGGCACAGTAGAGCTTAAAATCAACGGCACATGGGGGACCATCTGTGACGGCATGTTTGCGAAAGAAGAAGCAACCGTTTTATGTAGAATGCTAAATGCTAGGTAATTCCCATTTTAACAGGTGATGAGACTTGTTAATGATGTGATAATTTCGTTCAAAAACGTATGGACCTGGAACATAACGAATACCCTTTCAAAAGAATGGCATCTATGGATCAATATGTCAAATACGTCGAATCCGGATAAATACAATTTTCTCTCGCCACTTTCGTTGGCACTCTTCAACTTTTAAAGTTTCAGCTCACTGACGTTTCGGTAGCTTTTTAAATCATTTTTGCATGTGAAGGTCTACCACTACAAATGGTGGTCATGTCGGTATTCCCAAGTACAAAATAAAAGCTAGGCAGAACATAAGTCATTTTCATCATTTCGCTTGCTTTTCTCGCCATTAGAACTTCTGTTCTTAAATTTGTTCGAGTTATCTACAGTTAAGCGTTTCTAATGAAATTATATGTTATGTGCGCTGTTTGGTTATTACTTTCTGATCATTGTACCTACGGGTTTCCTTTAAAAATTTGTGTTTTAATTTATTTTCAATGGGTATTTCTGCAAAGTTCATATTTACTGTGTGTATGAATTACCTATCAGACCTTTTAGATGTTCATGGTAAGAAGTGACGTATACAAATGTTGAGACCACTATGATGTACAGAATCGGTTGACATTTCGTCAGCTTAGAGCCAATGTCATTCTTAAATGTTCAATATTTGAGTTTCTATTTGCCTTTCAGTTGTGTTTTTTTTTTTCATCCGCTCCATATATCAATATTATTTCAAGGATTTTAATAACGCTTTGATCTTTGAGACCGTCTGAAGCCGGTCACGCCAACACTAAGTCCGTATTACACTCAGAAATTGGATGCTTGTGTCTGTATTTTCATGCCCTGATAATATTTATTTTTTTCAAACGATAGTTATCCATTACAGTCCATAGCTTTTTCATGTTCCATGTTTGTGAAGAAGCAGATTTAAAAATGAAACTTAACTGAAATAGAAACGGTTATATAAAATTGTCAGAAAAAAAGTCGCGACATATTTTAAGGTCACACGGATTACGGCTGTGATATAGCTGTCCTTAAGTTTGGCGTGTGATAAAAGTTCAAATTAAAAATTCATTATAAATAGTGTTGTGTTATTAATAAATGATGAAACTAAAGTATTAATACAAGTTCCTTTACATAAATATATTATTTACTTTATTGCTTCTGAAGTTACTATTCATACACGACAAATGGAGAGTACGGTCGAGGATCTGGTCCGATCCATATGGCCAGCTTACACATGTTCGGGTTCTGAGATGGACGTCGGCAGCGGTTCGTTTCACTCGCAACACAACTGCTCGCATTCAAACGATGTTGGCATTCAATGTACCTGTATGTATTTGTTTGTCGTTAAGGTCTATATTACACAGAAGGTTCTGTAATATTATTTATTAACACTCAATTGTATGCAATACTGATATTTGGTTAACATAGCTACATTCGGCCCCTAATAGCATACACTTCATTTAAGTATGTTTGTGTATTTAAAGATTGATAATGTCTTTCTCTATGTTCTTTAATTAATGGTGATTGTTTGTATAATAAAATTATGTATTAAAACATGTACTTGATAACTTACATCAGTAATTATCATCATGAGCTAAACATTGTATACTTTGTATAAAAAATATATTTGTCATTTTAGTTTCCAGCCTGAATGTCACCGATATAAGATTGTCTGGTGGTTTCAAGCAGGTTCGACGGCCGGTGTGGAAACTGTTTGCCAAAAGGAGTTTGGGGCTCGGTTTTGTGCCAAAAATTTCTCTCCAGCATATGGCAAGATGCTTTGTCAAATGATGAATTTAACGTAAGTGTGATAAAAAATGTGTTTAATACAAAAATAATGTTTCTCCAAATAAGTAAATCATATTCTGACGTTCTAACTGTGTTAAAGCCATAAAACATGAACTAGTAGATAGATGAAATTGTTCTTACTTAAATCATCATTTATAATGATACATGTCCACACACATAAATCGAAAACCACAGTATCAAGTATATTTAAAACAAAAACTAAAACGCAGGTAGTCCGCAAGCATAGGTATAATTTTAAAACAAAAGGTCACACGAATACAAGTTTGTGGAAAATGGATACTGTTTAAACAGTTCCAGTCATAAATAGTATTTTGATTGATGATTTTAATTATTAATTATAATCTTCTGTGTAAAGTTTGCGTTTCGTTACAGATATATTAATCATTACTGCTGTTCACTAAATGGAAATGGGGCGTTACTTCTGCATATAACAAGTTGCCCTAATACATCAAATCATATCAACAAGTGTGTGTATGAACCGCTACCACCGTATTGGCTTTTGTTCGCCTTCAAACACGACGTCTTTGGTTTGCTCGGGTATTTATCGTTGTTTTATAAAGCTCACAAATTTAAAAATGCAAAACATCGGTTTATGCCGATTATCAATCAACTCTACATTTATATTATAGCGATAGTTTAGCTATTCAAAACCAAATAACTTTATGCAACACGTTTTTTTTTATCAGAATGCCCCGGCGTCTGCTTGTGTCTGGTGGTTCGTTGTCATACAACACAAATGGCACCATTGCCACACTGACCTGCAATGCCGGATTAACTTCAAATATCACCACATTTGTTGCAATGCAGGTCAGTGGTCCACAACAGGCAGCAATCTGCCGTCTATGTAAGTACATATGTACAGTTCACCATTTTTTCTTTGTAAACGCACATTTTCGTATCAATATGATATTTCGCCAGGATGCAAGTTCAGTTTTCATTTACTCGTAATCAAGAGGATGGAATTATTCTATATTACCAGACTATAATAAAATATTCTCAACATTATCTACATAAACATCATCTTAATTAACAGTATCACCATCAGTCAGTTCCTTAGTAAAAAAATAACACATAGAAAAAACTAGGAGTGCATGTTTGTAATTGACCAAGACTTTTACAAATAAATGCAAACAACAATATTCGGACGACCGTATGTCTCAAGGTGCATCAGAGATCGACCTCAATGGCCGAAATCTTTCTCATCGATCTAAGAAATGAAACAATACTACATGTAAATCAATTCTGTAGAACACGTCCTTGCACGTAGCATTAAACATGCATATGTGTTGCATGCAAAAGTACACTATTATTTACACATCAGACGTCAAGCCTAGACTTAAAATCATTCAAGTACACAATTTACCTTCACCATTTAAAAGCACAAGCCCACGGACGCTACGGCCAAAACAACAAACACGCCCCTCGCCAATGCCTAAAGCGCACACAGGATGCCTCGAATGTC
>NC_068355.1:163403845-163546345 GCF_020536995.1 Dreissena polymorpha
GAGTTTTCGATATTGATGATTTATTATCAGCGGTCTTCCAAACAACAAGTTTCATTTACGTATGCCATTGAAAATCGGGCGGCTCAATGACATCACAGATAAAAGTTAATAATATATTGAATACAGAAAAGTTAACAAGGTCAGAAAACATTAAACACACAGGCTATTACGCTATATGGTTGTTGAATGAGTTTTTGGTTTGCTGTTTTTTCTTGGTGTGATGATCCGTTTTACCCATTTATGCCAAGTGGACTCTCCCATCTTTCTCAATAGATCAATTTATTTCCAAATTAGGGATGTCTAGTATATTTATTTCTTTATTTAGAATATTTCTTACAAAATTATTTTAAGCAAACACCGTAGACCCTGATGAGACGTCGCATCATGCGGCGTCTCATCTGGGTCTACGTTGTTTGTCCAGGCTTTTTTCTAGACGCTAGGCATACATGGGTTATTTGTTTCGATGAAAAAAAAAACAAATGTTAATATCGAAATATTGAAAAAGTATTTATTAACAAATTTAAGTTTGTTTTCGGCCTAAGTATTTGAACCACTGCAGACTTGTGGTCTAGGTTTACTTGATATCGATAAATAAACAAAATATTCGTTAAACTCCATAGCGTTTTAAAAGTACTATATGTATATATGCATTAGGGAAAAGTTCATATACTTAATATTATGTTGCAAAAGCTGAAACTGGTTTACTTTCATAAATACGTTTTATTCAGTATAAATTCGCTTCATTAATTTTATTACTAAAAAATTAGATTTGTCGATGCGGTAGTGCAAGTAAAATTGTCGCTAGAGTAAATGAATATACTGAAATGGATTTCGTTTTGGACCGCAATACACGACTCCATTAGTAACTAATAACCTTCAAAACATCAACGATCTTAATTGCCTAGGCAACATGTTTAATTTATTACAGTAGTGAAATGAAGAATTTGAAGTTAAAATGGATTGAGTTTGAATTACGAGTTCATATTAACTTACTGCCTATGACGCATGATATATTTCAAGTCAATGATGAACGCATGGTTTAGGGACTGCACCCATCGAACCAATCATAGAAACACGAATAGAGATCTGTCTTCGTATTCGACACCATCATATAACATAATATAGAGATCTGGTCGTATTCATTGAACCAATCATAGAAACACTAATAGAGATCCATAGCGACTTGATTGAACCAATCATTAGAACAAGAATAGAGACCCATACCGACTTGATTGAACAAATCAAAGAACATAAATAAGGCCCATGCCGTATTGATTGAACCAATTATATAAACAAGAAATAGAGATATGGTCCGTATTCATTGAACCAATCACAGAAACAAGAATAGAGATCCATGCCGATTAACTGAACCAATCATAGAAACAAGAAAAGAGATCTGGTCCGTATTGATTAAACCAATCTTAGAAACAAAATAGAGATAATGGTCCGTATTGATTGATTCATAGAAACACGAATAGAGATCTGGTCCGTATTAATTAAACCAATCATGGAAACAAGAAAAGAGATCTGGTCCGTATTAATTGAACCAATCATAGAACAAGAAAAAGATCTGGTCCGTATTAATTGAACCAAGACACAATAATAAACATCCGGACTGTATTCACTAAACCAAGCATATACGTAAGACTACAGATCCTGATCGTATTCATTAACAAACCAAGGCATCATAATGGAGATCCGACCGTATTCATTTAACCAAACATGGGCATCATAATGAAGATCCGACCGTATTCATTTAACCAAACGTACACATAAGAATAGAGATATAGTCCGACCAATTCTTCGCAAAGCTCTATCAGAAACCTGCAGTTCACTTAATTTTTGGTATCACGATGTTAAGGTGAACTATACTGTCAACTAATTGTGGTTATCAGAATGGAAAAATTCTAACAATTGTATGAATAAGAAAGCAATTATGTTGATCTTGTATTACAACGATACATGCCTTCAAACTAAGTAAACCGCATTGCAGTTTTAAAATATGCTAAACTGAAAACTGATAAGCTGTGAATAATTGTACAAATATGCTTACAATACTTCGGTCACAACACAAAAGTTAACAAAGATGGCAGCCCCAAGGCAATTCATCTTGCGTTCACGAAACCACTTATATCGCACACTGACATGCTGGTAGGTAGGTGAGCCACACAAGTATTATATAAGCGGACATCAGAGCGTGTCGGTGGCGGATACCCGAGAGGCGGATCATCATGCCTCGCACCATTGTCATGTCATAGCGCCACGAGGCCACCGATACCCGCACACCTCACCGCAGTATCGTCGTGTCTGGCCGCATCGCCGAGTATACCAGACAATCCGACACTGCTCTCGGTATCAAATCACATGTGACGATTGAAACGAGCCTAATTCAAGGTTAATCATTTGAAAATTAATTAGTTTTTTTTCTCGAGAGTATCTGGTGAGATGACTATCAAAGGCTGCCTGTGATCTTGCGACGCCTTTATCGCACAACCATAGGCTTTGTAGAAGTAGTCTAAATTTACCCATATGTTTTTATTTTTATTTTAGGGTGTTAAATTTGATTGAATTTGATCTAGTTTTGATTTCGTAAGTTAAATTTTTTTTAATTGAATGCGATGATATGTAAATGTTGTCTTTTGGGCAATACCTTAGGACTTGTTCCTGTTGAGATTAATACTGTTGTATATGACATAATTAGTTAAACAAAACATATACAGAAAAAGAATTAAGGCACCACATGCTTATAAAAAAGTGAACAGATTCGATGATTTGTATTACTTTTTAATTATAATTTAGTATGATTGTAATTGCAAAAAAGTTGCAAAAGAAGTGAGATCATGATGGCGGATAACCAATTTATGCCTAGTGACTCTCCCATCCTGCAAAACTGGATCAATTTATTCCAAAATTAGGAATGTCATGCGGCGTCTCATCTGGGTCTACGCTGTTTGCCAATGCCTTTTTCTAGACGCTAGGCATAAAGGGGATAAAGGAAACATATATATATCTGATCAAAATTGCAGTAAAATAAAATATCCAGAATGGTCATTTTAAGATAGTATTCTTTTGTAATAAATAATCAAATAAAAAACTGCACGACAGTGGAACCAATCGAATTCCCTAACGCTATCCATATCAATATGTAAGAAAATGAAAAAGCAAGCAGTTAAAAAAATAATGTACATAATAACGCGATATCAATTTGCTAAGATATTACCCAGTGATCCCTACACGTCAAAACTTTATACATATATTTCAAAGACATGTCTGGACAGTCAAAGGGTCGCGTTCTGAGCAAAACTGAGTTTTATTCTCTGCGTAAAGTGTTGACCCAGATTAGCCTGTGCAGTCCGCACAACCTAATCAGTGACGATACTTTGCGTTTAACCGGAATTTTCTTTTAAAAGAGACTTTCTTTTAACACAAAATTCATAAAAGCGGGAAGAGTCGTTCAAGATAAGACTGTGCTGACTGCACAGGTCTATCTAGGACGGGACTATACGCACATGGATAACAAAGAAATGAAAATTAAAAACTTTAAAATGTTACAAAGTCCGGCAGAAATTCCGTTCATAGTAAATAAACTGTTAACAAACGATTGTGGTACGATTCATGTTTTGTTTCTCACTAAGGTATCATCAAAGCAAAGACGTGTTGATCATATAACCGTATTTTCAACGCTCATGGTCATAAAGTATCGAATAGATACGTGTTCAAACAAACCAACCTTTTGATGTCAACGGTAACAGAGTTTACATAAAAGGACAGGACGTGTATTCAAAAGATTGGGTATGTCATCTTTCTGTCTGTTTTGAAAAAAGTCTGATTCTAAACCAACTTTTGATGTCGTCCCAAAATTGTAACCTCTTTTATGTATCAATGTTGCAACGTTGTCAACACGCATGCTCAAGAGTTTTAATATCCTCAATAATATGACTTAACATTATTATACAGGAAATAGAAAGCATACTTCAAAAGTAAAACGACTGTCATTTTGGATTGAAATTCTTAGTTTTTCTTATTTCAAATAATTGTTGATTGAAATTGTGACAACTCAAGTATTTGTACATGAAATGCCCATATATTGATGAGCAACCTTAGTCGATTATGTACATAGATATTGGTAGTTCAAAGGCCTTGTTTAAAAACAGACAAGAACAAACTTAAACTGTTCGGATCCATATATTGAAGTATCTAACATGAGAACATGTTGTTTTCCGGAGCAATGGCCCAATGTCATGAACATTTTCCTTATCTAATTTAACTCAAAACATAGAAATATTACTCGGCTGAGGACCGAGAAAGTCGTTCAGTTCACGAAAAATCTAAAATCTCAGAAATACGAATATGAACATATTCCTCGTCAAACTTAGGGTCTAATCGGACGCAAAATTGACCATGATGGTCAAGCGAAGCAAGACAATGATAATAACCGCAAAGTTGAGTCAGAATATTGACCTATGTTCGTGATATTAGACCATCGTCTTTTCACTTGATATGAACCGATCAAAGCACATCATGACTGTGTTCACCTATGAATCAAAGTCTTACACAATTAATCCATTCAAAGTGATACTGGCAGTGACAGTTATTTACAAAAATAACCTCGTATGACACCTCAGAGCTGTTAATGTCTGACGTTTACAACCGTGTTTTGACCGTTGGTGTTACACCTGCTAACACTGTCTGAAACTGACCTCACACAAATGTCTCTGGCCATTGCTTGAGAGGACACATATGTTTAAACCCTGATACAATATCAATGTTTGCTGAGTAATGTTCCTACTTCTTTAATCAACATGCTCTTCAATGTCACTATTAATTGAGTCGTGTTCTGAGAAAACCGGGCATAATGCATGTGCGTAAAGTTTCGTCACAGATTAGCCTGTGCATTCCGCACAGGCATATCAGGGACGACACTTTACGCCTAAATTGGATTTTGCTAATAAGAGACTTCATTTAAACGAAAAAATGACATAACAGGGGAAAGTGTCGTTCCTGATAAGCCTGTGCGAACTGCACAGGCTAATCTGGGACGAAACTTTACGCACATGCATTAGCCCAGTTTTCTCAGAACACGACTCAATCTATTACGACATGGATTGCGCTCTGGGAAAACGGGGCTTAATGCGTTTGTTTTAAGTGTCGTCCAAAATAAGTCTGCGCACTCCGCACAGGATTATCAGGAACGAAACTTTGCAATTTAACAAGATTTTCGTGTCCATTCAAGCAAAAAGTGTCGTCCCTGATAAGCCTTTGCGGGCTGTACAGGCTAATATCTGATAACTTAAACTTAACGCACATGCATTACGCCCCGTTTTCTAAGAACGAGACTCAAATGTTTACTATCTGATTGATCACTATTTACTCACTTACACTGATAACAGCCTAAGACGACAATGAACTCATTACAATGTAATCAGTTTGTGTAGACAATCCTTATCTCAAGAAAACTACCATAATTTATATTCATCATTATACGATGATTATCTAAAACGAAATTCTATAATTTACATTCATTAAAGTTATTAAAAGACAATAATAATATATAGAGATGGATTTTAACAAGGCGGGGACACCTTTGAGATGATTTAAGTGAAAATGTATTTCATCTGCATTCTAAACCTATGCCATTCAAGTCTCCTTGCATCGTATGTCATCAACTTTTAACGCCTAGCGTCTAGAAAAAGGCATATGCAAACAGCGTAGACCCAGATGAGACGCCGCATGATGCGGCGTCTCATCTGGTCTGCGCTGTTTGCTGAAAGGTATTTCTGTAAGAAATATTCTAAATATAGAAATAAATATACTAGACATCCCTAATTTTAAAAATAAATTGATCCAATTTAGAAGAATGGGAGAGTCGACTAGGCATAAATGGGTTAATGGTACATTCCTGTCTCTGTTTTAAATAGGGCCTCGTTCTGGGGAAAATGGGCTTAATGCAATGGCGCAAAAAGTCGTCCAAGATTTTCTTGTGCAGTCCACACAGGCTTATCGGGGACCACACTTTCCGATTTTGTTTTGTTTAATGAAGGTCTCTTTTAAAAGAATATCCAGTGTATGAGACAAGTATTGTCCCTGATAAGCCCGTACGGACTGCACAGGCTAATCAAGGATGAAACTTTAGACACGTTTTGTCAGAACGAGGCTCAATTGGAATCGTGAGTAGTTGCCTAATATCAAAATTAATGTACAAGAAAGGCACCTTACTACATGTGTGATCTTGAGACTAGATGTGTAGGTCGGAGATACATAATTCAACATGTGCTTGGTTACAAGACAATGAAGTTTTATTCGAGCTGTTCTCTATAAAATTCTTTTTTTAATATAAAGTTTCATATTTACTGATGTGAGCCGCAAAATGCGAGAAAGGGTACTAAGCCGGCCATCGTAGCCCAAACACAACTTTGTGTGCTATTAAGTCACACTGGGTTTCATGGACAAGGTAGCTTATGTCTAGGCGGTAATTTCCGCATATCGCGGCTCATCTAAAACGGAGAGCATCTGTAATCGTCATAATTTTCTCTCTTTTTTGTTCAGCGAGTGATATTTTTGGCAGCGTATGCAGAGTAATAAACCGCGTTTATAATTGCCTTTAGTTTATTTGCGATCTTGATGAAATGAACATGATGATTTCCAATTTTCCGGTGTGTCTGTCTTAACAAAACAATAAAATCGCAATTAGAGACACCATACGTAATATGTATAACAACACAACGAACCGATTTCGACAACATTAATAAAACGTCTGCGCTCGTTAACGATCCCAAGTCTAATCCCGACTCAGACGGCCTTTGAAGTTTGTTACCAGACCGCTATGTTCCACAGATAATAAACACTCATTAAACGCACCGGAATTGCTTTAGAATTATACAAATGTAAATACATGTATAATTGATACCGCTTCACACAGCGGTGCTAATAAACGAGTGACTTTGGTATCATCTGAGCATGGGGGATGTATTTAATAGGCCAATTGAATTATTTCTAAGCGAAAATTTCAACCATTTAGACTCATGGTTTGAAACATTAAGTAAATACATTGATTTGAACCGATTTTAAAAGATTTGAATAGACCTTTATCTCGCTCTCGTATCCATCTCCTATAACTGAACGAACTGTCTACAAATGAATTCTGTTTACTCATCGTTGGTTACAATGCTTACTTCACAAGTTACTATGTAACGAACATCTACTTTTTAATCATGTGTGCGCCAAGGAGCTAATTTCTCACCGCTTCTATTTACTTTGTTCATTCAGTGCGCCTGTGATCTCTTAGCGGACCACCATGTCTGCGACTCCATGAACAAGACCTTCTTGTAACTGATGCCCTGTCTTTTGCAGAAAGGCGGGGCCCAGATTTTATCTCTGACCGTTAACTGTTTACAATCTAAGTGAATTGTGATCAAAGCTTAGCGCTGTCGTCATAACACCATAACGGCAAACGAATTCGCTCATCCATTACACCAACAATTAATTAAGCGTGTGAAACGTATAATAATAATACGTTCATATTTTTTAAGAAATCCTTTTGTAAATTTAATTGGAAGTTTCAATTTCTTTTCGACATGAAAAATAACAACATTATTAGAATGAAAGATTATAAAATGCGATAGTAATTTATTGTTTCACAGTAAACCATGTCGTCATCTAACATAGATCATTTTGAGTCGTACTGGATATGGTGTCCTCCTAAAGACAGGGATGTCAAAGGTTCGATCCCCACGGTGGGAGCTTTCTTTAAATATTCCCCATAGATACCAAGTACTTCTTTTACACAAAAAAACGGACATAGCAGCGTTTCAATAAGCATTAGGATTTAAATACAATCGAGTTTAAATAAACATGTTTAAAGTATCACTAAAAGGTAAGTTTAGATCAAGTTCACATTTTGCCCCTACCTTTCGACCCGCTTTATTGTTATGCTTGTTCATGAGCGAGCGCGCGGTCTCCTCAATCTCCCGCGCATCAAGAAACTTTCGGGCGAGCTTTAGGCCGTACCGGATGTCGGCGCTACAGCCTCCCCATTTCCAATTCTTCTGCTCCTGCTGACTTTTGTCGCAGCCGCACTCGTCAAGGCTGCCCACGCTGCATGCATGCGTGATGGCGTACGCCACACCGGAAGAGCTGATGGCTGACCAAAACGACGCCTCCTTGCTTGCTGAAAACATAAATGAATGTTTTTTAATGCTGTTGGCAGAGGTACTAAAACTACTAAAACTGAAATTGTGTTATTATTTATGAACGCGTATGCTTAATATGTTCTTTCTATCAATTAACAAAGTAAAAAAGCGACCGCGCACAATGGTGTTGAACACCGTTACTTGGATCGACACACATGTGCGGTAGTACAGACAATTTAAGAGAAAGATGATAAAAAAATCAGTAAGGTTTTAAACAGCTACATAATAAGTGGCTTTAAAAGAAGTCTCTTTGGAACGAAAATCGTTTCAAGGCGGAAAGTGTCGTCACTGAATACCTTTGCGGACTGAGCGCAACTAATTTCGTGTTTAGTAATGCTGTTAACTTTATGACCAGACATAATTTATAAACACACATGTAAAACATTTAATATGTGTAGATGAAGCATGCGACATCGTCGCCTTAAAATTCGGAATATCAGACTGTTCTAATAAATATTGATGTCGACCACATCAGGTTGCAATTCGATCATTTAGTAGGTTGTCGTGGAACAATTTCTTGCATAACCTTGACTTCATAATTAAAGAAGCAGGAGACTTGCTCCTATAATATTTAGAATGCAATGTTGGTGTCTGTGCATAGTACATGCCATAACTTTGTCGAGATATAACCTTTTCATGCTCATGCAAATTAATTTTCATCTGTCGCGCATTAAATTATGCCTTCATTTTTTGCAAGATTTATAACAAAGTGGTTGCGCTGTGCAGTAAAACGGTAATTAGACAGGACAAGAGTTGACAGTTAAACGATATATCCATTGAGTAACTTCACTATGGGATTAACGCAAATAATGCTCACGCACATTTCCGGATTGAAAATGTCAATTTTCATGTTATAAGGATCACCGATTTTTTACATAGTTCATGTATGTTAGCTCAATTGTATAAACGTTGAATGTATATTAATGTTTACATACTTTCTTTGTAAAAATTACTTTTTTAGTAGTTGCACCCAGTATTGCTTTCAACAATTTTGCGCCTGCATGCAACGTTAAGGGTGTAACAATAGAAAAAGCAGTGTACAAACCTAATATAATGAGATAACTGGCTTAATGCATTTGCGTTAAGTGTCATCCCAGATTAGCCTGTGCAGTCCGCACAGGCTTTTCAGGGACGACACTTTCCGCCTTAACTTATTGTCGGTAAGGAGGGACTTCCTTGAACAAAAATACCATAAAAAGCGGAAGGTGTCGTCCGTGATAGCACGGTTCAGACTGCTTTACGCACATCATTAGCCCAGTTTTCTCAGAACGCGACTCAATTACAATAAGCACTCGCCTGAATACAAAAGAGGGAGTATGGAAAATGTTGTCTCATAGTCACATATTACCTGGGCATTGCGTTTCGCTTAACCTGAACGTGTGCATGATTTACGTCAACCCCTCTTGTATGTCAACTGGTGGCAAAATGAACTTGACGAAAACGGTCTATATTTAATTCTCTTTGGAGATGTAATAATACTTGTTACTATAAAACATCTTTGAATATTAATAAGATGTATAGATTTCTGTATGCACTATGAATATACCGTTATTAGCAAATTTACCGGTTTAAACCCAAATGCTCGACATTGATAGTTCCCGGCAGAGACCAAAACTGTAATCGTCTAAATAGGGGTTTGTTTGACAGAGGGGGTAATCTCGTGACAAACAAGATGGCGACGTCCATAGCCGAGACGGGTAATTGTTCGCCGTTTTATATGCACATATTTACTTGTTTTGATTGTTTAAATGCCGCTCACTTTTCAGCCATATCAGCAACAAAGTGATAAACATTTATTATGTGTCGCCGGGTTGCTGATACGTGTGCAGCACGTCCAGGAAACGAACCCAGGACACCTCGCTTAAAGGCGAGTGATCTCCTGACTGAGCTAACCGGGCCGCCACACATATTTCCACCAATCCCGGTTAGTTAGGTACCGTGACATTCTCCCCTGGCAAGTTGGAATTCGTCCTCGAATTCGAGTCACGAGAACAGTGTATACCTGAACCCGACGAACACACGGACAGGTTCAATGGAGAACTGCAAGCGTAACTTGCTAGCGCCTCGGTCCCCATTGGTGGAAAACGGGACTCGACTTAACTCGCTGCGAATTTTCTCAGCGTGATCAGCTAAGAAATTTCGCAACGAGTAAAGGCCTATCACGGACCGTACTTTCCACACAGACTGGAATTTCGTTAAGACGGGACTTCGTTTACCGAAATATCCCATAACATTCCGAATTGCACAGGCTAATCTGTAACACCACTTTACAATCACGCACAATCACGCGTGTTTTTTCCCAAGAGCGTGGCTCATAATATATCAGTATTGTCCTTTCTTGAATACGCGATTAACTTGGCATACATAACTTTAATTAACATTCTTATAGCTTACGAGTGATTGAATGTAACAACATCGGTCGCATATAGCTAACGAGTGATTGAATGTAACCAACATCGGTCGCATATAGCTAACGAGTGATTGAATGTAACCAACATCGGTCGCATATAGCTAACGAGTGAGTAAATGTAACCAACATCGGTCGCATATAGCTAAAGAGTGATTAAATGTAACCAACATCGGTCGCATATAGCTAACGAGTGATTGAATGTAACCAACATCGGTCGCATATAGCTTACGAGAGATTTAATGTAACCAACATCGGTCGCATATAGCTAACGAGAGATTGAATGTTACCAGCATCGGTCGCATATAGCTAACTAGTGGCTGAATGTTACCAACATCGGTCGCATATAGCTAACGAGTGATTGAATGTAATCAACATCGGTCGCATATAGCTAACGAGAGATTGAATGTTACCATCATCGGTCGCATATCTGGTTCAGATTATGTATTGGATTTTTTTTTAATGTAAAATACAGTGTCATTCATTAATGACGCTTATGAATCAGTTCTGTTAATTCCGATATTTTACTTTCGAGCAATTCCCACGGGCAGATAATGTTTTTAATTAACATTTCTCGCATCTGCAGATCGCGCACAATCGCCTGGGCCGAACTATATCGCCTTACATCACCCGTGCAGTTTAGAATTCCCGCGCTCGATAACATGAAATACAAACCCTACCACGGCGATTCATAACATTGTTGACAACCTTTTTGTTACATTACACGAGCATTGGCACTTCTGCGTTCACAGCTTATGACACTTTCTATTAAGGTTTGAGAGATTAATGGGCATCGTCCGCCACCAAAAGAGTGCATAACTGCAGTGTATGTAATTGAATGTGACACGACCGAGCGCTAATCTATCACCGTTTAAACAGCGGATAAGCTATCAATTCGTTGTGGGTGTCGCTCTTAGGAGAAGCCCCGAGGGTTACGGGGCCACATGTTGGACCAGATGTTCTCGTTCTAAATATTTTAATGATATTACGAGTTTATCCGTCATAAGAGAAAAATATTTTGTATTGTCATCTGTGATAACTGTGTTAACTCTTTTGACATTTATTGACATAGTCGTGAGATAGTGCCTTGATAATCCACATTTACAAGAGTATGGGAATGTTTAAAAGAGGAATTGCATGCGTTGAACTACATGGATGATTTTCATCACTATAGTAACGCTTATAAAGGAAATTATCCATCTTCCGGAAAAACTGTCTTTAATGCATGGACGAAAAGTGTCGTCCCTGGATTTGCGTGTGTATTCCGTACAAGCTAATCAGGGACGGCACTTTCCAACTAAACTGGATTTTCTCGTAGATGATACTTCCTTTAAACGAGAAATGCATTAAGAGCGAAAATTGGTCGGCTGCCCGCACAGGCTTAATGTGGGAAAAAACTTTACGTACGTGCATTAAGCCCGGTTTTCGCAGAGCGAGGCTAATTTATACTATTACCCATTTATGCCTAGCGTCTAGAAAACAAGGCCTTGGCAAACAGCGTAGACCCAGATGAGACGCCGCATGATGCGGCGTCTCATCATGGTCTGCGCTGATTGCTTAAAGGAATTTCTGTAAGAAATAGTCTAAATATATAAATAAATATACTAGACATCCCTAATTTTGGAAATAAATTGATCCAATTGAGAAGGATGGGAGAGTCCACTAGGCATAAATAGGTTAATGCATACTAGGTCCTGATATGGATTAACATCATAGATGCACGCACGTGAATAAGCACGCATTGTAATGAGTGTATAGACTTTCATTGCGATATAACATTATCAAAACTGTCGAGTCGACTGTCTATTGTTGCTTTTGTCCCTTTGAGTCGTGTTCACTCTGATAGTTTATTGGGCATTTAATAAATAAGTAAGTTACATCGTATTTAATTGTCTGAACATATTTTATGCTCACAATGTGTTAATATCTGTAAAACGATTGATTGATTTACTGTATTTTCTCCGCATATTTCCTAGTATGATATTCTGCATCTAAAATCGAAGTTCAAGAAAGCATTTCCGAACTATAAAGTATTATCAGTCATTCCAAGATATATAACCCTAAATCTTTTGTTTCCCATTCTTGAACCATGCATATACACAATTTACTCTTATCACATAATATTGACAATACAAGCAACAAGTTTTGGGAATACATTTATAAATATAAACATTACATACATGTATAAGATGAAACAAGTGGAATAGTTAAAGTATAAGCACAAAATTGGTGGTCCCCTCGGAAAACTGAAAAATATTACAATCTCAAATCATAGGTCATTTTAAAAAACGTATTTTTAAGAAGAATGGAAAGACAAAACTTAAAAAAAAAAACATTTCTGTGATGTATCCTTGATTGAAAATGAAATAAATACGTGTACCACAAAATAATATTTTAAGTTCCAGTTGCACTTGAAAGAAAAGCTTGGGCCAAAATAAAAAATAGGTCCGTTTCTGCTCTCATTGGAAAAAAAAACAGGGACGTAGGTAGGGATTATTATTATTTTTGTGTTTTTTGTTTTTTGTTCGGGTTCTTAAATGGAAGGCTATTAAAGCTTATTATAAAAAAAACACATGTATATATATGCTGTGTTTGCTTGATATTACATCTTATATGAACGAAAATGAACAATTTAAAAAAACGACTTTTTTTTTGGCGACCCAAATAAAAAGTTGAGGGTCGGCGCCGATTCGGGAGACACGGTCGGGCGACCCGAAACCGACCTTTTTGTTTTGGCCTTGCCATAAATGAATATGGCGTTGATTATTTTAGATGGTGCATTAACGTTTGATATTCAGAACAACCTATTATTTGCATATATTCACTAGCTCAATTATCGTCGTTCCTCGTTTCCCCCCAACGGCCAAAGCGGACAAGGGATTGATGATGATGATGCTGTTTTAAATATGTGAACGTGATTGATAGTAAAAAAATGAAATTATAGTAGAACAATAAATATGTGTACATGGTACCTAACGATCTAAACGGAATTGAATATTTAAATACAAAATGCGTATTGTAAACGACAGGGAAAAACATGGGACATTTTTACTGGGAAATTAAATGAGTTCTTCACACGTTTCGTTTATTATTATGCAATATAAAGTTTTTCTTAACATGAGTATACTATGATTAGGAAATAATCATAATATTAAGAAAAAATTAAGAACACAAAGTATATATCGCGGGATTGTGAAGCGAACGCCTTGCCTGAACACATTGAGGCATTTGATTTGATATGTCGCGTAGATTGACTCATATCTTGTTTTGATTTCACCGACTTTTTCGTACTTTTACACAAAACGTTCGGAGTGAAGGTCATTGGCGAACTGAGTGAATGTTACACGAAGTTCATAACATTTCTTATACATAAACATAATTTAGTTTCCATTAAATGTATATACATGTATATGCCAAGTAATTACACATCACCAACCCCGTGTGTTCCTATACGATACGTATACGAACTTTTTTCTTCTTGCAATGATAAACATGTATTTCGTAAAAACCAATGTCCTGAGAAATGATATATGTATAACATAAATCCCAAAGTACATACAACGATTGTCGTAAAAACGACATTTAGTATAAATTCATTGACTGCTTGTCATCTAATGAGGAAAAATCGATGTCGAAAAGGCATTTGATCAAATGAATACTAGTATAGCTGCGACATGATTGAGTGCTTACTTAATTATCTATCCGAAGCGAATATCTTATTCAAACGCGGGCGCTGATTATTAATAGGAAATAATCTCAAACAATAGTATTTCTTACATGCGTATCACAACGGTGTGGTTTCACTTCCGGGAATTAAAAAATCGATTAAGTAAATAAATAAAAATCCGCTGCGTTATGCATAGCGCAAAGCTTTAATGATATATAAGTAAGGGAATTACATAGAACTTAACTCGGAATCAGAAATGCGTATTTGGATTATTCTGTATATCTGAAATGATTCCTTTATAAAGTACTTCCCTACAACAAACTAAAGTTAAAACGAAGGACATAAGCAGGGGGACTACTTGTGTCCTTCCTTCATGTTCAACCTTGAGGTATACACAATCTTTTTTATCTGTATTATTAACTGCAAAATCTGTAATAGTAAATGCTATATTTGAGACGTATTAATATCACGTCATTTTAACGGGCTTCAAAAGAACACAATCGAATGACTGTGCCGCACTATCCAACCCTTATCTTCGTCATCGAGGGGCTGCCCTTTATCAAATAAGGGCAATGGTTTACATCTCAGAAGTAGATCCACAGACCATATTCGGGCCCAGTATGGTTGCAATAAGACACTTGTACCGTTGAATCATGTCAATGCTTCATTTGTAAGTTCCGATAGTATTCCGGATGCATTTCATAAGGGAATTCCTGGGTTTGCTCATTATCATGTCTCATCATAATAACCAACTTGCATCTGTGTATCAGATGTAGTAATGGTAAGCAGAACCAACTGGTTCACGCGCAATACTAAATGAGAACCGTCCTTGGATAACAGGGCTTAATGCATGAGCGTAAAGTGTCGTTTCAGATTAGCCTGTGCAGTTCGCACTGGCTAATTAGTGACGACACTTTCCGCTTTTATGGAATATTTCTTTCAAAGGAAATGAATATCCAGTTTAGACGGAAAGTGTCGTCCCTGATCAGTCTTTGCGGACTGCACAGACTTATCTGGGACGACACTTTGCGCACATACATTAAGCCCATGTATCCCAGAACGAGGCTCAAATGAGTCCAGAGTGGGTACTTATGCCCGTAGGATTGTGAATCGAACGATGAACACGCTAGATCGGAAACACTGGTTTTGTTTACAATCGCCCTTCAACGTTTGTAAACATTAGCTGGCAAAATACGGAATCTGTACATTTCAGTTGCTTGTACAGCACTAAGGGTTCGAAGCTGGTGTCAATGGCTACGCCGATGAATACGTCATTGTGAAGGAGACGGCAATGAATAAGGAAAACATTGGTCGCCGCCTTTCAATGTGCGGCATTGGTTACACGCCTCGATCTAACACCAAACTGTGAATATTTACCATAGACCGTTTTCGTTACATGGCCAAACTTTTTAATACGTTCGGATTGTTGATTTTGGACCGTGTCTTTTATCAAAGAAATACATGTCTGAAGTCGATTACTTATTATTCATTTAATAGTAAATATATTATTATTTTTCACATAAATCTCACGCTGCTATGCTTCTATGAACAAATGTAGCAATTTGAAATTATCAAAACCTGTGCCACTTATTTCCTTCTACGTAAATATTATTTATATGATTACAAAACCCGTCTGTGTTAATTAGGAACACAACTTTACGATCTTAACATGACTGTTCGCACGCCTTTAATTGTCGGGAAGCCTTAACAGGTGTAAGATTGTAACATTAAACGTCGCAAATCAATTTCAATAACGAACGTGTCATCGGAATTAATATCTACATAAATCATCACACATGAATACCAAGATATCTACCTACTGCATCGGTCCAAATACCTTCATGACAGATTTGCTAGTTTTGTCTGATAACAATTACTTAGGCAGAGAAACATGGTCCGCTAAATTGAAAACAATGATTCGGACAAATTAGTTTACGATAAAGCCAGACTGAAAAAAGAACTATAAATGCACACTAGGCCACGTAATACTTTCAGCAGCTGCTATGATTAATTCCCGTTCCCGGCAGCATGTGAGTTTTGGTTGGTCGTCACTATACCGGACAGGTGGAAATGCATCCTGGTATACCCCCCCCCACCCTCCCCTCTAAACTCAAGTCCACACCAACATTGAAAATATTTCAGTAACAACCAGAATAGCTGGAAATTGCAGCTATGATTCAAAGTCGCCCTAACGTTCGCGATTTCAGTATGATAATTCGGAAGGAGTGTTGGAGCACACATCGGGTCCACACATGAATCGCGTTCTCATAAAACTGGGCATAATGCATGTGCGTAAAGTGTCGTCCCAGATTAGCCTGTGCAGTCCGCACAGGTTAATCAGGGACGACACTTTCCGCCTAAACTTGATTTTCGGTAAGGAGGGACTTCCTTGACACTAAAAATACCAAAAAAGCGGAAAGTGTCGTCCCTGATTAGCCTTTGCAGACTGCACAGGCTAATCTGGAACGACACTTAACGCACATGCATTGTGACCAGTTTTCTCAGAACAAGGCTCTTATCAACTTCGAAATACACGCAAAAAACAAATTCATTCAGTGGCATCCAAGGTAAGGCTGAGTAGATACCTTAAGTATCCTATTCCATGCATACAAATCCAACGATAGTATAGAAACTGTAATGTATACTTTAAAGTTCACATGATTTCAGTGAATCAATTTTTTTCTTTGTTATTTTTCATGAGAACTTCGTAAGCTTCGATAGACGCACGTGAATGCCATGCAAAGCCGCATATATATGTCGCCGCTAACGCGCAAGCGAACGCATAATTAAATGCTTTAATCTAATATTTGCTTTACATGCACGCTTGATAATATACAAATGTATAATCAGATGTTAAAGCTGACGGACAATCAAAAGAATAAACACAACGGCATCCTACATCATTTTACATAGCATAAGGCGAATCGCCGATATATTATAAACCAAACCAATCGTTGTTTAAATAGACAGATTTTAGGGGAAAGTGTGCCTTTTGCCGCACTAGTATGTGCGTTAATAACGATCGCATTCAACGTTTGCTCCCATGTGTTCAGCCACGGGCTTTTGTGACCTTACATAGTCATACAATTTATTAGCGGGCTTAACGAGACTCTACTGTAGTTGGGTGCTTTGCTGTTTATCTTGTATTCATTGGGTCGGGGGCAACCATCCAGAGGTCAATCTTTATATACTCGAGACGTTAAGAGTACCAGTCTAAATGTAGCCTTTAGATTGAAAATTGGTATTTATAGATACGAACATACAAATCATTAAATCATTTTAGTTAATTGAATAAATATCATTATATACGGATCAATAATCAATTAGCAGGTATTTGGTATATCTCTGTTTACAATGCTTAAGCATAATTGAAATACTTTGTCCACAATTAATGAAAAGATATTCACGTAAATCGTCACCGTTATTATAAGTGTAATGTAACCTTATAGCATTATTATGCACAGGTCAGATCGGTCGAGATACACAAACACCGAACTGTATTGAGCAGATTCGAGATTCATGTGCGAATGACTCCGCAGAAGCTTTGTCTGACTCGAGTGTTTAATTTCATTGAATACTTATATTTTTACATAGCGAAAAGTTTCTATGTAGGGGAGAAATCTGAAAGGGAAACAGACGTCACAATTTCAACTGTTAAGTTTATAAACTCTAGGTGACTACTGAAATATTATTGCAAAGAATATTATTAATGTTCCAAAAATTGACGTCATCGCGAATTGTTATAACATTTGTGGAATAGTATCTACTATTTAGAAAAGACTAGGAATGTAACCAAAACAGGCGTCATCTCACTATAAATATAAAATTAAATTAACAACCACTGGCACATAAATTATATCAACAAAACTAGTCATTTTAGGACATGAACGAAAAGAAAATAATTCTAAATGTAGTCACGCGGTCAGCCATTACTACCATCGTAAAGTATTAGCGAACGAATTCATTCACACCATATCGAATATCACACTCGTTACGCTGCGATAACACGACAGTCAATGCAAGCAAAGTGACATGTTTATGTGAAATGTTTTGACAAACTATCGCAGCGGAAAATAAACGCGATGTCTTGTCTTCCGTCTGCGATTGTATCTTATAAGTCTTGCGATGGCGAAACTAGGCTTAGTGCATGTGCGGAAACAGTCGTCGCAGATTAGCCCGTGCTAATTCGCACAGGCTAATCAGGGACGATACTTGCACTTTAATGAAAAATTCTACTCTTAACTTTAAACCAGTTAAGACAGAAAGTGTCGTCCCTGATTAGCCTGTGCGGACTGCACAGGCTTCATCTGGTACGATACTGTTTTACGCACATGCATTTAGCACTGTTTTCCCACAAAGAGGCTTTTATATAAATAATTGTCTTATTACTGTACGTACGAGTAACTGAAAGAATACAGTGAACCATCGACTATCATATAGTAGAAACAAGAGAATTAGGTTCGAATGTATCAATCAATTTTATTGTTTTTCAGACACGTATTCATATTCTGATCTAAATATTAACAATTCAAAGTTTATCAATTTTGGTTTATTTTTATGGAGTGTGGTAAGTAAGGGTCGAACACACAACGGTGTATCTGGATTAGGTTCCGCAAACACAAATCAAACGTATTGCTTTTTAACTTGAACTTGAACTTTTATATGGGACTCGCTCTGGCAAATAAGAGTTTAATGCACGTACACAAAGTTGTGCCTCATATTAACCTGTGCAATTCGATTTTATATTATTTCCGTTTTAAGATTTTTTCTTGCGAAAAAACAGTTAAGGCGGAAAGCGTCTTTCTTGAATAGCCTGAGCAAATGCTTTAAACCCCATTTTTCCAGAATGAGACTCATACCGTAAACTTGATTTGTTAATCTGAATAGAGATCTACCTATTTCAAGCTGGTATCCAAAGAGTGAGTTATCCGAGGAAGCAGAAGAGCAGTTCCAGCGCATGTCCCGGAACTGGTGTCTGCACTCCTCCAACCCGGACATGGTTCCCTCGCCGATGACGGCCATGGCAACGGGCCGCGACCGGCAGATGGCGCGCTGTCGAGGGGCCAGCCCTGGGATCTTGTTGCAGATTATGTTCGCACCCAGGGCTACCACGGACGACCGGGCTCTGAAAACACAAGAAAACACATGAGCCTCGTGCTGTGGCTTAATGCATCTCTCTGAAAACACAAGAAAACACATGAGCCTCGTGCTGTGGCTTAATGCATCTCTCTGAAAACACAAGAAAACACATGAGCCTCGTGCTGTGGCTTAATGCATCTCTCTGAAAACACAAGAAAACACATGAGCCTTGTGCTGTGGCTTAATGCATCTCTCTGAAAACACAAGAAAACACATGAGCCTCGTGCTGTGGCTTAATGCATCTTCGCGCTGTGGCTTAATGCATCTTCGTGCTGTGGCTTAATGCATCTTCGTTCTGTGGCTTAATGCATCTTCGTGTTGTGGCTTAATGCATCTTCGTGCTGTGGCTTAATGCAGCTTCGTGTTGTGGCTTAATGCATCTTCGTGCTGTGGCTTAATGCATCTTCGTGCTGTGGCTTAATACATCTTCGTGCTGTGGTTTAATGCATCTTCGTTCTGTGGCTTAATGCATCTTAGTGTTGTGGCTTAATGCATCTTCGTTCTGTTGCTTAATGCATCTTCGTGTTGTGGCTTAATGCATCTTCGTGTTGTCGTCCAACATAAGCATGTACAGTCCTAAAGTGGCTTTTCGCTAAGAAGAGAATTCCCTTAAAAAATCCATAAAAGCGGAAAATGTCGTCCCTGATTAGCCTGTGCAAACTGCAGTCTGCGGAATGGAGCTTCGCTAGCCGTCCATTCAGAAGACCGATTTTCACATAACGCCTCTCATTCAAAGGGAACAGTCAGGAAAAAAATAAGGATTAAAAAAAACATTGATCCAGAAAATAATGTATGAACTACGTTCAAACAAGCAAAATATAACTTCCGACAAAAAAATACAATTATTGGATGATGTTTGTTCATCACTCGAAATTGGTAAAATTAGATTACGCTTGTAACGCCTTTCCTCGATCATCATGAAATGAAGCGTAATGCAGAATTCGAACGATTTTATTTATTTTACGAAGCGGAGTTCTATTCCAGAGATTTGATCTGATAAATATATAATGCACAGTTCACTACGATCATTCCATATGGATTTATGTCGATTCTTTGTTTCAAAGAGTAATGTTCGAAAGATGATTATGATAAATAAACTAAAAAAACTATGATCTAAATTCCACACGTTTTATTTTTGTTTCAAACTAGACAACAAACTGCCACCATCTATCATCTAAGGACAAAATGTACAAAAGCTCGATCCCTATTCAGATCCTTTTAATATTTTAATTTTGCCGTTAATGAGATATGGCACACTTAATATTGCCGTTAATGAGCTATGGCACACTTAATATTTGAGTTTACGCTTCTCAAGGTAAGTGATACATTCAAAGGTTAATCGATGTTGCCAACGCTCATTACCGAGGATTGAGAACAATTTTGACATTTAAAATATTAATGTAAATATGAATATAAATTTTTAAAATAAATACATGTACGAGCTTTTTACATAATATTTTTCCTCGAATGCATGCATTCAAAACGGTTTATTGCATTTTATATGTATTTACTATCTTTTATGAAAAACTTGTTATCCAATCGACGTTATTCTTTAACAATAAATATATATATATAATAGGTCTCGTAAACTAAACTACGGTTGTTAGAAGAATTATGACGATTTGTCCTGCTGCTGCTACTGCTGCTGCTATTTCTACTAATTATTATATAACCCCTTTTTCTATTGCTACTACTACTACTACTACAACTATTACAACAACTACTAGAAGAAGAAGAAGAAGAAGAAGAAGAAGAAAAAGAAGAAGAAGAAGAAGAAGAAGAAGAAGAAGAAGAAGAAGAAGAAGAGGAAGAAGAAGAGGAAGAAGAAGAAGAAGAAGAAGAAGAAGAAGAAGAAGAAGAAGAAGAAGAAATAACTCAAATTAAGATTACTATACACGAGACGCCACAACCGACCACAGGAATTCACTAACATGAAATGCACGACACCATAAAATCAGATTATGGGAACATGTGGGAGTTCTGTGGTAGAGTCGCGCCATTCGAGATTTACGATATACTTGTTGTTATACAGTCAAAGTGTAAAAAATAAGTGGAGAATTCTGATCGAGTAAAAACAAATAAAAATGAAATAAAATAACAATCCTCGTCATGACAAATGCAAAATCAAATATGATAATTTTCCGAATGCACTTGGATTGAGGATACGTAAATGCTACAATTGTGTATCATTTCAATATGATCTCTGACGCACACAGCGTAGGGTGGGTGCATTTCTAGATCGTACGATACAATATATGAAATTCCGTGAACATTACTGATATGTTATTCAGGTTATATTTTAACCCTTTTAATATGTTTGTGCTCAATGACTTTTACAATGTAAAATTTTACGGTTATATCGCTTTTAGCGAAATTATCGATCCGACGCAGATTAGTTTTGACTCGCTACGTGCAAAAATGAGTAGTATACCATATGCGACCAGCGTAGATCGAGACCATTCGCATTCGCGAAGTCTGATCAGGAGCGGCATTGTCGCGAAAGGTATCGCGGTCTTATAAGCGAAAATTGAAATAATGATACCTCATGAGATTATGTGGGTATGTTATAAGGTACTTTTTCGCATGACGCGGCTCATTTGTATGTACATTTTGTACATGGACTGCTAGCAGTTTCTTTGGAAGACTCCAGTATAGAACGACAGGTGTTTGTTCGCTTATTGTTTTTTAGAATTGGCGCATTTATATTACCTGCGTCGATTTTACTATCTACATACCCACTTATGTGATATTTCAATCAAATCATTAAGCTACGTGAATGCATGAACGTCACGGTAACGTTAACATTAACCACGCATTATTGAATCAAAAGTCACATTGGAGGTCAGGACGATTTCATGTGTCGCTTGGCTCTTGGAGAACATTGCGAACGAGTCCTATATGAGACCATCCGCCAGGCCCTGTTTAACAATTTGTGTGACTTCAGCCTAAGAACAAATAAAAATATTAAATTTGAGCTTCGATCTTGGAAAACGGATTATAATGCATGTGCATAACCGAAGATTAGACTTCCTTCCAACAAAAAATTCCATAAAAGCTGAAAGTTTCGCCCATGAAATGACTGTGTGGATTGCTCAGGCTACTCTGGGACGACACTCAACGGACATGCATTAAGCACCGTTTTTCCAGAGCGAGTCTCATTGTAGAAGTCGCGTTATGACGAGTCTCACTTGATATTTGTCACCTGTTATAATGTAATGTTTCATTCAGATAAGAAATGTTTGGCGGCATATGCTTTTTAGTCTGAATACACAGATATTCTGAAAATTGTTTTCTAGGCTTAAGTCTGTTATTTATTCTTAAGTCTTAAAGGAGTCCATGAATACGGGCCCAGGTCAAAACGACTTTAAATAAGTCAGCACATTCCTGTATGGTTCCCGAACCACGCCATACTGACTTATCTGACAACCCGATGTGCCGAGTACCATTATCTTATTAAACAAATAGATACTGCGCTGATAACTTGGATACCAGACAAAATAGTCACTAGGAAGATGCGTCTTTACAATATACGTTAGTGTGTGTTTGACATAACTGTATATAAGTATATTGAGGAACTAGACGATAACTTCATACATGCCGTCTAATTAAGAATGTTTGTTATTATACATTTGAACCGTATTCTTTGAAAAATGGTTTTAATGCATGTGCGTCAAATGTCGTCCCAGATTAGCCTGCGCAGTTTGCTCATGCCAATGAGGGACGACACTTTCCGCTTGTTTGATATTTTTCGTTTAAAGAAAGTATCTTCTTCGCAAAAAACCAGTTTATGCGGAAAGAATCGTCCCTGATTAGCCTGTTTGTAATGCGCAGGCTAATATGGGACGACACTTTACGCACATGCATTAAATCCGCTAGCGCGGCTTATTTGTAATTGCCATTTCCTTCGCCTTCACGATCGCCGCGCTACACTCCTGGAGTCTGGAGGCAAGGATAAGACGGGAGGACTTCTGTTCAGCCTCCTCCTGTCGGTTCAGTTTCCCTTGCAGAGTTCCGGCAATGAATTCCCCTCCCCCTTCACAAACCCGTCGTTGTTGGTGCGTCGATTCCCGCAAGATGTGTTCCGCTGTTCTGTCCGCTTCTCCACAGAGGCACTTTGGAGACGACACACGGTGTCATCTCGTGTACATGTGGAGGTTAAGTTAATTGTAATTATCCTTTACAACGAATTTCCGCTCATATTAAAAATAAAAATACCCTGTACTGATGTACAGTTTGCATGTTTATATAACTAGTATCTACATAAATGTATATATCGTCCCCAAATGAATGGATCGATATTAATGAACAATTTTCCAGATCTGAGCTTCTATGATTCCTAACAGAGCTCCGTCTTATTTTTGAACTCATTCCCGAAAATACGTCGCTCAGTGAAGTGCTATTATTAAAAAGTGTTGCATTCAACGCTTTTAATATACGTAGATTTGTTTATCAAATGTACATTGTGCGATACTAATCGTTTCCAAAATTAAGTTTCTTTTCGTACAAGAGTTCCAATTTTTTTCAAAACTTTTTCTCGGAGTAATTCTATAGCGCTTACAGCATTGTTTTCTTATTGGTACATCAACAACATAATATTGTAAAAAAATTAAACAATATAAAAACAGGCTATAAAATATATCCAACCTTAGAAATTACATAAACTTTTGTGGAAAAACGGGGCATTCAAACATCGAGCAATATAAAAATTTAATAATACATAAAAATGCTGTTAAATATATCCAACCTTAGTATTAACATACATAAACTGTTGTGGAGAATCAAAGTATTCAACATAAGTCTACAAATGTTGTACGAACCCTAATATCAACACGTGGTTTTATTTATTCTCGTTGAGTTCTTGCCGTTACTTATATCCCAATTAAGTCGTAAAAACTATGAAGCGAAACCGACGTTAAGATTTATAATTCAGAAAGTACTTTATGGATTATGAAGGATATTTATTTCAAATAAATTGAACCTCGCTCGGGGAAAAAGGCTCAATACAGGTGCGTAAAGTGTTGTCCCAGATCAGGGTCGACACTTTCCGCATAGACTTGATTTTCGAAAAATACCATAACAGCGAAAAGTGTCGTACCTTATTAGCCTGTGCGGACTAATCTGGAACGACACTTTACTCACACGCATTAAGCCTTGTTTCCCAATGTGGGGAATTTAATTCGTCAGGAAGCTTACATGAGCCGCGTGCTGAGAAAACTGGGCTTAATGCATGTGCGTAAAGTATTGTCCCACATTAGCCTGTGCAGTCCGCAAAGGCTAATTAGGGACGACACTTTCCGCTTTTTTGGTATTTTTAGTTTCAAGGAAGTCCCTCCTTACCAAAAATCAAGTTTATGCGGAAAGTGTCGTCCCTGATTAGCCTGTGCGGACTGCACAGGCTAATCTGGGTTGACACTTTACACACATGCATTTAGCCCATTTTTCTCAGAACAAGGCTCACGTGTATATGTCATTTCACAATTCATATAAAGCAATATCTGACCAAAGCGACATCAAATGCAACAAGCTCGCAATCTACATATTCCTTTAACATAAATGCAAAATGCATGATTTGAATATTTATGTACCGAAACGTACCACGAGACTTTTGCTCTACTTGTTGATATTTTCTTCTTTTTCGTCGTTTTTTTTTCAATCCTTACTTAAATAACATATACATTCAAAGATGAAAATCACCCGTAAATGTTCCCGAAAAAGTAAGATGTTAATTATTTGATAGTATTTACAACGTTCATACATACGTTGCATGGGTATACTTAAAAAAGAATTATAATTATAATGGTATAAGATAATTTAATAACTTAATTTCCATGAATGCTCTTTCACCCTTGCGAGGAGTAATGTTTAGTGACAGCATTTCAGTATATTTAGCCAGTTATGCTATTATTGTATACGCTATTTAAACGACAACATTTATTAAAGCAATAAAGCTTAAAATAAAGCTTCTAGCCAACAATATCGAATACATAAATACTTCTGGTTCATAGATGCTATAAAACGAGGAGAAACAACCGAGTGAGACGTCCGATTTTAAACGTACTTTTGACGACGGTTCATTTTTTTTAACCGTTTAACACGAATTTCTTTTTCATTAACGATATATCGTGTTTAAAATTAAAAAAAAAACATTTCAAAAGCGTTTTAGTCGCGATATTAGCACACCACAATAAAACTTTATATTCTGACGCGCGAATGTAACACTAAAGTTAATATTTTACGAATTCATAAATCACCAAAATAATCCGCTAATATACTCGTTATTGGGTGAAATCATCTTCGTACCAAAACATAAATCAACCAAGAGAAAAATAAATATAACAATGTTTGACATTTAAATAGCGAATGAACATTTCATCCGAGTATTAATGCCATAAAAACGATTCTCAATTTGTTTATGAAATGATAAAATTCTATTCAAATATATATGGAATGGTTCACAACATTAACGACTAGCGAACATTGGCCCCCTCCCCTCACTGATGCGGAAACATCTCGGCTTTCACTACACCCTTAAGATGATCGCAGATAGGACTTGGCAATAATTTATTACCTGTACCAAAAGTTTTCGTCTACATCATGTTAACATCTTAATTACAGATTGAGGGTGCGATTTTCAATCCACAGGTGTCTATGATGACTGCAAAGGGGGTGCGATAATGTCAGAAATCGTGGTTCGCCGAATCTCGCATCATTAAGCAATTTGTTATTAAGGAATGAAAACCGATCATTCTCGAAATCTTTTGTATGATTCCCACCGACTCAAGCTGTTGATGCAAATTCTGTAATTTCTTTTTTTTTTTGCAGTAATTTTTTGTGTGCAGGAAGATCATTAGAAACCAATCGAAATCCGTTTTATTTGATACCATCCTTTTGGTCAATATTAATATAGGCACACCGCGTTGATGAGGTAGTCATAGAAATAAGCAACACCAGAGAAGTGTTTATGTTTCTTATGCAAAAATATCAGCATTACGAATTATAAAGAATTGTCCAAACCCATCAAAATAATGATTTTATGATAAGCGTTGTTGATGTATGTTCTATTGTTTGTCTGAACAAGTACGTTTTTTTTTTGTTTTCTTTATCATTAATCGTTAAAATGTAGCTGTATACATACTGTAAATAGAGTCAGTAACGTGGAAACGTTCTTTTCCTAGTTATTTCGTTAAAGACACAGACACAAATACAAATAAAAATGTGGCAAGTATAATACAATAATACAGGGTAATAAGGGACGGCACTTTCCGGCTTAACAGGATTTGGGGTTAAAAGAGACTTCCTTCAAACAAAAACGTCCATACAAGCGGATATTGTCGTCCCAGATTAGCCGAAGCGGACATTGTCGTCCCTTATTAACCGAAGCAGACACTGTTGTCCCTGATTAGCCTTAGCGGAAAGTGTTTCCCATGATAAGCCTTAGAGGACAGTTTCGTCCCTGATTACCCTTAGCGGACAGTGTCGTACCTGATGAGCCTTAGCGGACAGTGTCGTCCCTGATTACCCTTAGCAGTCAGTGTCGTACCTGATTAGCCTTAGCGGACAGTGTCGTACCTGATTAGCCTAAGCGGACAGTGTAGTACCTGATTAGCCTTAGCGGACAGTGTCGTACCTGATTAGCCTTAGCGGACAGTTTCGTCCCTGATTACCCTTGGCGGACAGTGTCGTACCTCATTAGTCTCAGTGGACAGTGTCGTCCCTGATTAGCCTTAGCAGTCAGTGTCGTACCTGATTAGCCTTAGCGGACAGTGTCGTACCTGATTAGCCTAAGCGGACAGTGTCGTACCTGATTACCCTTAGCGGACAGTGTCGTCCCTGATTAGCCTTAGCGGACAGTGTCGTACCTGATTAGCCTTAGCGGACAGTTTCGTACCTGATTAGCCTTAGCGGACAGTGTCGTACCTGATTACCCTTAGCGGACAGTGTCGTACCTGATTAGCCTTAGCGGACAGTGTCGTCCCTGATTACCCTTAGCGGACAGTGTCGTACCTGATTAGCCTTAGCGGACAGTGTCGTCCCTGATTACCCTTAGCGGACAGTGTCGTACCTGATTAGCCTTAGCGGACAGTGTCGTACCTGATTAGCCTTAGCAGACAGTCTCGTCCCTGATTACCCTTAGCGGACAGTGTCGTACCTCATTAGTCTCAGCGGACAGTGTCGTCGCTAATTAGCCTTAGCGGACAGTGTCGTACCTGATTAGCCTTAGCGGACAGTGTCGTCCCCGATTAGCCTTAGCGGACAGTGTCGTCCCTGATTACCCTTAGCGGACAGTGTCGTCCCTGATTAGCCTTAGCGGACAGTGTCGTCCCTGATTAGCCTTAGCGGACAGTGTCGTACCTGATTAGCCTTAGCGGACAGTGTCTTCCCTGATTAGCCTTAGCGGACAGTGTCGTCCCTGATTAGCCTTAGCGGACAGTGTCGGACCTGATTAGCCTTAGCGGACAGTGTCGTACTTGATTAGCATAAGCGGACAGTGACCTCCCTTTTTAGCATTAGCGGACAGTGTCGTCCCTGATCAGCATGCGCGAACAGGACAGGCTTGTCTTAATTTACGAACATGAAATAAGGCCGGTTTTTAAATAGACCGACTGAAAACATTGTATCTTCGAAAAACCCTTAGAACATACAAAGTAAGTATTAACTTAAACTTCACTATGCGTTGTAACTGCAGAATATGTTGTCACGCATGAATCGAACTACGCTTAACTATATAAGTCGCGTTATGAGAAAACTGGGCATAATGCATGTGCATAATGCATGTGCGTAAAGTGTCGTCCCAACTTAGCCAGTCCGCATAAGCTAATAAGGGACGACCCATTCCGCTTAAACTAGATTTTCAGTAAAATAGGACTTCCTTTACACGAAAAATACCATTACAGCGGAAAGTGTCGTCCCTGATTAGCCTGTGCGGACTGCACATGCTAATCTGGGACGACACTTTACGCACATGCATTTTGCCCAATTTTCACAGAACAAGACACATAATTATTTACTGTACAAAGATTCATATTCATCGGCTCGATATTACGTGGTCTTTAAAATGGACATTTACGTGGACACGTAAAATTCGTGGCTTTCAGAGTTTGGGAAAAACGAGTACTTATCAGACCACAAAATCAACGTATTTGTCAATTATTTACATGTTAACAATTCCAAATCTAAAACGATGTAATCAATTTAAGTATATGCTGTTTATTGTATAATACGATCGTTTTATATCTATATATTCAAAGGACTCATAAATAATAACAAAATTAATTTCATTTGTCAGTTGAGACTGATATATGTGTATTACTTAGTTAACTGAGGCAGTCGACTCAACTACAGCCTAACTCATTCACAATTAAAACTGCATGATGAAATTTAAAATAAAATAAGTTTCAACATCATTTAGATACTGATCTACAATTAATTGCTGATTCATATCTCGTAAACACTCAATATCAAATGGAATGAAATACTCCATGTGTACGCGCACTGACTTGTTAAATTAATCATTTTTGGCAGATGATGAAACGCAAAGTACGTAAATTGCATTCATCATAATTGCCAAAAGATGTGACATTTAATATAAAGTTGTTTTTTAAACTTTAATTTAAATGAAAACCATATACAAAAACGACATCATGTGATATTTCTACATACGTATCAAGCGTTATTTCTTAATACATGTATTTGGTTTAAATAAATGATTATATACTAATATGACATGCAAATATACGCTCAGTATTTTTATATTTCTTGTAAGTTTCGTTGCAGGAAAATATTATTGCAATACTATTAAATAATTATAACAGAACACAATTATATTAAAATCATGTAATTTAAGTATAATATGATTCTTAAGATAAGTTAAGTATGCTAAATATATATGCTCTCACATATAGCAGAATTAGGTTCGGAAGTAAATAAAACCACAAACAATCAACTGAATTCACACTGATTAGTTTATGCTATGCGTTAGTGTGTTCTGTTTACATGATATATATTAACTACGCTGTCCTTGATGCATGAGCGTAAAGTATCGTGCCAGGTTGGCCCAGATTAGCCTGTGCTTTCCGCACAGACACATCTGGGACGACCCTTCCCGCTTTTATGGAATTCGTCGTTAAGAGGAAGTTTTTTTATAAACGAAAATCAAATTAGGCGGAAAGTGTAATCCCTGATTAGAATGTGCGGTCTGCGTAAACTAAGATGAGACGGCATTTTTAGGCAAATGCATTTAGCCTGTTTTATGACATTTTGTGACTCAATTTCGTTATTTCACTCATATGCAAAAGTAAAACTCGTCTAATACCGGTGTCAGGGTTAAAACGGTCCCATTTTGATTATTCCTACACGGGCTGTCATTCAATGTCAGGCGCAACACAAAGTGGCAGTGCTTATCACGTTGTCGTAACGTCAATTAACGTTCTTATCGGCGAAAATTTATGTACCCTTTAGATTGACTATCACACAAAATCAGACACTGATATCGAGTCGATCTTTTTCATTTTGTTAATTACTCACGGGCACGTCCCATTCAGTGTTTTGAAACATTGTTATAATAAGTAGTCATGTACAAAAATACTTATTGTATAGGAAGAGGTAAATTAAGTTTAAATACAGATTAGGTAAGTGGTAAACGCTTCGTGTTTCGAAAGCGCCGGCATGAATGAAATCAAATATTTAATTATCTGTTGGAGACATTTTAGGTGAAACATGTACACCACTCAAAAGATTGTGAATAGTCAGTGTAAACGACGGAGCATAAAAACAATTGAATTACTTATACCTTGATCAAAAGTTCCCTAACTCGGGATCCATTTTTATAACGAACATTTCTTTGAAAAATATATATCGTAATTGTTCAAATTCTAATTGTGCATGATGCGTTGCGAATAACGCAATAACAGGATTTTATGCTGCATAATTATGATTTAAATTAAAGAAGTGGAAGTAAGTTGTTTTATTTTCGTTTATGAAGGCGATAAACGTCGTGTCTGACTGAACTGCGGAGTGAAAATTCTCGATCAAAATTAATGCATTTTCACATAGAAATATCACTCCATAATTAAGATTTAACTGCTCGCATCCATTATTCATTTAATCACCATTAACCATTTGTAACATCGCGCGGGTCCCCATATAAACTACGCAAGTTTATAACCAAATACCGATCATTCTATAAGTTTAATATATTATGACAAATTGCTAGGTGTATATAAGTCTAGTGTCACATTTTTTGTTAGAACGCATGTATTGCTTGACTGGAAACGAGAAGAAAACAATAATAGACATTTGAGTAGGAACAAGTACACTTTGTAAATTGATATATCGGCGAAATATATATCGTTCGTTTATAGTAATGAGATTTGCCAATATGTGTGAGAACATGTATTCGCGGACATGTAAAGAAAATTGTCATTAAATCACGGCAAATTACGGTTTTGGATGCCGTTCATTATTACCGTTATGTACCTTAAACAATAAATGGTAGCATAATGAGTGTGTTGTTGTTGTTGTTACTGCTATTGCTGCTGCTACTGATGTTGATAATGATAACAACGACTATGAGGCAAATTAGGTCGGTCTGATGGTTCAATGTGACGTTGTTGCTGCTGATGTTTGTTTTGTTGCTGCTGCTTCTGCTGCTGATGATGATTATGGCGACGATGATTCGAATATTCATTGCGGAAATGGTTTTAATAGTGAATCTGTTGGTACTTATGCGTATGTATTGTGAAGTTGCTGATATCGATGATTATAATAAACTTATTGGAGATAATTACTGTCAATGATAAAGCAGTTATTTAATAGCAAAACCTGTGGTTTAAAGAGCTCATTCTTCAGATAAATAAAACACACAAAAAGCATAAACATCGCTGTCATCAATAAAATAAGTTATTTAAAGTTTCAAATATACCGCTATGCATCACTGTAAACTGTAAAAGAACGCTGGATTCTGACACTTTTATTTGCTAGAAAACAAATTCGTTGAATGCAATTCATAAACAGACTTTCGCATTATCATCTCGCAGTTCGCACTGTGCACGATGAAACACTGATGTGAGCAACGTACTGCCCCATGATGAATGATAGTAAAATTGAATTGTGAATAAATATTTTCCACGATATTTTTTTACAGAGATAATGATAACAATGTATTTTAAGTGATCGCAGTTTATGGCGCATACAAATAATATAAACGTAAACATCCAAGTGTTGTTTTTTTAAATTCCAGTTTCGTATTTGTCAGAAAATATATAATGTTTCATAAAAACGTATTTTAAGAAGGAAGAAATTTAGATTCGGGGTTAAAAACAGATATTTCAAAGAAAAGATGCCCACTCCAAAATAAATATTTTTTTTAAATGGGTACAAGATCGGTTATTTATTAGTGTCGCATAAAGTAAATATATACGAAACAATGAATAAGAAAACCGATCATTCCGCTTAAAGGACTCCATAATTTTATTTACCGATTGTTATAAAAAGATCAACTACCATAGAAAGAATTTTAAAGAGTAACTGAATCAAGCCAACAAATATACAAGACAAAAAGTCACAGAAAGCAACCGACATTCCCGTGGGTTGAAATGGTACATCATAGTTGCGGGCATGTTGAAAGAGCCAAATGCCAGGCAAAGGGTAGACTAGGACACAGAGATTGACAATTGCTTATCATATTCTTATCGATTTGGGCCGTGCAGGCCCGTGCTCTGTGAAAAGGGGGTTTAATGCATGTGCTTAAAATGTCGTCCCAGATTAACTTGTGCAGCCCACACAGGCTAATCAGGGACGACACTTTCCGATTATATATTTTCTGTATAAAGAAAGTCTCTGCTTAACAAAAATCCAGTTTAGGCGGTGAAAACATCATTTTTAATGAAAAAAAATAAAAGTTAAATGAAATAAATATCATGGATATGCACTAATGAATATCATAGCCACACGCTAACCACCTGTGGATTAGCCCGTGAAATCCGCGAAGGCTAATCAGTGACGAAACTTTCCGCGTACATGTAATTTTACGTTTAAAGGAAGTCTATTTTAAACAAAAATGCAAAGTCTGACTGCTGAGGCTAATAGTGGACACACTTTGCGCATATGCATTTAGGTTACACTATACTAACTTATTGAGATGTGCAATCCTATACTCTATAAAAATCGTCTCTATTTCCTTAAAGCCATGTTGTCAGTTAATGACACTTAATTTGATATTCTTTTCTCGATCGGTGTTTAGGGAAAGAACTGATGTTTAACAAGAAATCAATGTAACTGGCGCGAAGGCAGGTAACACTCAATTAAAACGTAGCCGAAAAAAAATTAAACAACATTGATTCATGTCATATCCTTTCTTACATACTGCATGAATTACATTTTTTGTTATTAAATGCATTAAGCTTAGAATTTAAATAGAAAAATAGTTGGGGGGGGGGGGGGCAGGCATAACGTGCAATTGTTTACTTTATTTTTTACTTAAGTTTAAGATTTTACGTTAAATTACATACAATTTAAATACTATAGTGTGACCATAAGTCTGGTTATCACAGAAAGAGGCTTATTTGCTTATTTACTACCAGCTATTTGGTGACTTAAATATAGCCTGAACGTCATGTTCTCCATTCGATTGTCTGAACAGAATTTCGCTCCATTGTGATAATATCTAAAATTAAATGAAGTTCTCTTTTACAGAATCAAATCCATCGTACCCGTGGACATGTCTTACTTAAAGTTTAAATCTTCGGACAACCTGTTATGCAAAATAAATTTAATGGTACAGATCGCGCTTAAATGTTTTGCTTATTGAGTCATTTATCACCAAAAGAATTTTATGCCACAAAATATCAGTGTACGTTAGTTGTAATTTTATGTAAAATACTAAATATATTCAAATACTTAACAAACTTAATTCTGGTAAATGTGCTGCCCTATTAATTGTTTGGAATTTACCAAGTTCCCTCTGAATCCCATTTCCTATTATTACATTTTAAATGCATCTTATAAAACGTAAAATGTATGTGGTAGCGATGAAAAGATTGGATAATCATACCGGAAACAAATCTTAAACAAACATGAATATTAAGAATATTTTTTAATTTAAAAATGTAACATAATGGTCCCGTTTTTGTACATTCTCGCATGCCAGCGTATTCGGCAATCTTCCTGCTTTATGAACAACACATTATTTCAAACGTACATATTAATCACCGGCCCAAAATGCAGCTACGCTTAGAGCTGCGAGTTAGATATTTCCTGACAAATTTTCTGTAAACGTGTGCATCGTCAAATAGACACAATCTTCTAAAATAAAAGTTTTTTTCCGAATAAGAGAGTGACAAAACGTAAAGTGTAATCATACGTTTTGCATAATTGTATTTTGTAAACAAATAGCGTTCCATATATGAGTCGTGTTCTGAGAAAACTGTGCATAATGCATGTGCGTAAAGTGTCGTCCCAGTACGGACTGCACAGGCTAATCAGGGACGACACTTTTCGCTTTAATGACATTTTTCGTTTAAACAAAGCCTCTTCTTAGCAAAAATCCAATTTAGGCGGAAAGTGCATTATGCCCAGAACGCGACTCATATAATCAGCGACTTGAGTTAATATAGTTATAGAGCCAAATAAACAACGTTTTGGAAAAAGTTATGGGTTGTTTATTTAAGTATATATATTTTACCAAGCAACATTACGATAATTTATATGTGTAAGAAGTGCAAAGAATTATACACATATAACCATTATAATGTAAAGTGCATAAAGTATCGAAAACGTTATTTGCATAACATAAAATGAAGTAACGACACTTTGTTTTATTTCCAAAACCGGTTACATAAAAAATGTAAGACAGCTCTGTTTAGAGGGAATTAACCGACTTTAGGCAAAAGGTTCATTGGCTCATTTAGTATGTTAAAAGTTAAATACATATCTGACAAAATAGGATAACATAAACGTGTATATGGAAATTTGCGCTGCATACTGCAAATTGCATTTCAATTGTATATTGACATTTCGCACTTGATTTTGACTTGAAAACCTCGTTTACTTTGATCCAATATGACATCTCATTAGAGCCTAGCATGCGAAAATAGGTCTTAATCCACGTGCGATCAGCGTAGCTCCAGACCAGCATGCGCGCATTCTGATCATGGGTTGCATTGTCCGCAAATTAGAAAAACGAAACATTGCGTGACTGCGCGGTTGCATAGGCAGGTCAGCAGCTACGCTGACCGATTCTGACGTAAGACCCGTTTTCGCATATTGCGGCTCTTTACATGCTAGGTGACGATATCTTTAACAGTTTTAAGACGCCTTTTCTTACTTAAACCTAGATACTTCCGGAAAACATTGCGTCACAACTGTACGCGATCTACAAACAGGAAGCGTAGCGGTTTTTTTTTCGTGCCACATCCACATTGTTGATCCATGCGTTTAGTCGATTGAAAGCATTAATGGCTGCGGGTCTCGAAACATTACATTCGTGCACGAAGACAGGAGTTTTAAAATAATGATCAAAGAGAGAGAGAGAGAGAGAGAGAGAGAGAGAGAGAGAGAGAGAGAGAGAGAGAGAGAGAGAGAGAGAGAGAGAGAGAGAAGAGAGAGAGGAGAGAGAGAGAGAGAGAGAGAGAGAGAGAGAGAGAGAGAGGAGAGAGAGAGAGAGAGAGAGAGAGAGAGAGAGAGAGAGAGAGAGAGAGAGAGAGAGAGAGAGAGAGAGAGAGAGAGAGAGAGAGAGAGAGAGAGAGAGAGAAAACGGTAAAGTGACACGATACATTTAAACATTATCAATTCAAATTAAATAATTAATACTTCAAATAATTAATAACTCTATCCATTAAATCATATTTATGGAAAAAATGCCGGCATATTGACACGATGCCATCAGCTTCCGTACCGTGCACCTGTGCAGACATAAGACAGGATGGGACCTTTAAAAGGGTTGGGAAACCATGGGGTGGCGAATCGGTATCCTTATATCGGTCGGAAGCTGAGGGGGTCGGGATAACGAGAGGTTGAAGTTTTAAACACTTAAGAGTACTTACAATAAGTTTCCATACACGAAAAAGAGCAGGAAGATGAGGCCCGTCAGGATCTGGGAGGGTCGACTAGCGCCCATGTCGCCCAGCCATCAGCTTCCGGTCTGGACCCGAGCGGGGCGGAACCGCAAACGCATTGGAGATAATCCGAAATACTGCTTTGAATAAATACGCCTTTTTGCGTGGGAACTTTTTTTGTCCGGAATCGTACTCAACAAAAAGATTCCTGTTTATATGTATTTATCCTTAACTGTTTGCCTTCCTAAGTATTGAAATAACGCCAAGTTTTCGACGACGTGTATTTGTTGGTATGGTAAATAGTTATGTAATGTCAAACTAATTCGATTTTGTTTTGATGTACAGCTTTCCAAGAATAATACACGGAAAATGAACAACTTACTGTTAAAAATTGGGGCTTGTTCTTCTGTTATGAAGTACCGTAGATCGAAACTCAAACTTTGCACGTGTTCTTAATTCATACAAAGTTGTTTTAATTTCCTTTGGTAGTTTACAAAGATTTTGAATGGGTTTTCTTTTACTTTTTATGTTTTAAATTTTGATACGAACATAAAGTGTGACATTAAACTTCTTTATTGACGCACTTTGTCTCATTATGTTTATTGCATTATATATATGTATGTAGTTGTGTACATGTAATTCAACTTCACCGTGTCTGCAGTGTTAAATCCATTTGTTTCTTATTAAAATGTCTCGACATAAACGTCTCATTTATTCAAAAAATATTCAGACCAATAAATAATTGATCATCACAAATCCAGACGAACAACTTAATATTCGCTGCCGATTTAACATTCCATTGCACTGTTTTGTAGCCTATTAAAACAGCAAACTGCGAATACATACAAATAATCTTAACCTTTTATTACTTGTAATACCGAAACACAAATCGGTCCACGCTAATTAGTATTCTCTAATACCACACTTTGGACCTGATTTATTCCCTTTAAACACAACTATTCCAGCCCTTCAAAAATATGTTTATCAAGTAATTAATTATCTCATTAACGCAATTACATAAACGCACTTTTATTGCTTCTTCACTAATCTTTTTTCAAACGCGGCTGTCAAATCCGTACTCAATCGCTCCACGCGCGACACCGATATAGCTGACGACGTATTCAATACAAATACATTTACCGGTGTCAATCACCACTAGAGTGGTGTCAATTGCCTTTAGGCCACACCCACAGGTGGGCGGACCTATTGATACCTGAATATATTCGCTATCTCTGAAAATACATTTTGTCATACCTAGGTTATGCATCTATTTTTCCCTGTGCGCCAAAAATCGAATTAAGGAATCATAGACAACTAGAATTAATTCAATTTGATAACTTCTTCATTATAGTATAAAGTAATTAAACCAATGGAACCATTAAAAATAAAAAAGAATAAACATTTTCAAACATAGAATTTAAATGAACATAATATGGTTTAAAGAACATGAGCAAGTGTAAAAATTCACGTTGTTTTTTTTTTTACTTAATTGTAATACTTTGACATTGAAAATAAGTTGAATTTGATAGGCTCTTCCTTTACATGCCTACAAGAGCATTTATTGACAAACAAATAAAAACTCAAAATGTGGTACTTTTTTTAGCTGATTACCATATCACGAGTCTAGTGATAAGGACACAACGATGTTATATCGGTCCACATGGGAAAGACAGATAATATATGTTTCCCCTGGTATAACTAATATCAGGCCCATACTCACTTATTTGTAAGGTTATTAAATTTCTAGGATTGCAAAACAGTTTTTTGTCCTCGTTCTGGGAAACCGGCTCTTAATGCATGTGCGTAAAGTGCATTGCCAGATTAGCCTGTTCAGTCCGCACAAGCTATTCAGGGACGATACTTGCCGCTTTTATGGTATTGTTCGTTTACAGGAAATCTCTTTCTAGTGAAAATTAAGTTTAGGAGAAAAGTGTCGTCCCTGATTAGCATGTGCGGACTCTACAGCTTTATTTAGGTCGACACTTTACGCACATGCATTTAACCCCGTTTTCCAATAGCCTAATTTATTTGGATGTAGATTATTTTTTTAAATAACGTTAGCAAAAATTAAGCTCAACACCTCCACAGCTGACATATGATTATCTAGTTAAACATATGAGCCTCGCACTGTAAAAACGGTTTAAATGTATGTGCATTAAGTGTCGTCTCAGATCAGCCTGTGCAGTCCGCACAGGCTAATCAAGGAAGACACTTTCCGCATAAACTAGATTTTTTTCTAAGAAGATACTTTTTTCGACAAAAAATATCGTACAAGCGGAACGTGTCATGCTTGATTAGCCTGTGCGGACTGTACAGGCTAATCTGGGACAACACTTTACGCACATGCAATAAACTCCGTTTTCTGAGAGCGTGGTTCATATAAATGTACCATAACAACTTCATTTTCTCAGACAATTACAAGACTGTCGCTTTAAATCGCGCAACAAGACGATTGTTTATTACGCCGCTTATGATATTTCATTTCACACAAACCAGTGTAATTTATCAGCCCAGCAGATATAGTTGATGCCGATGTGCAGGACTCGAGTCGCGAGATGAGTTATGTAACCTTCATACAAACGCCATAACTTGACATGTGATGTCATGCGCTTTACGAAATAAGCATGTTTCTAATCGTACTGTCTCCAAAATAAGAATAAAAAACTTTTACCAGAGCTTCGTAAAGGAAAACGAGAAATTGAAATGTATATTTATACACATCTTGCAAATTCTTAAATATTTACACACACACACACCTCCTAAATTCATATTCAATTGTACACATCTTGTATATTTTCAATCACGCGTCATTTGCCAATACAGATTGGCACACATCTCGCTCATTCATTCACACACTTTGCGCAAATTCATTATTTATAACATTCACACAGATGTCGCAAATTCATATGCATTTACACAGACCTCGCACATTCATAAATTATACATTTACAAAAACGTCGCACATTCATATACATGCACACACACATCGCAAATTCATATATAATTACACACACTTCACAAATCCATATATATTTACTTAAACATCGCACATTCATACACATTTTCTCACTTCTCGCAAATTGATAAACATTAACGTTTGCACACACTTCTCAAATCATGCATGTCAAAAAGCTCCTAAAATTATTCACAGTAAGTTATAGTTTAAATCTATTTATTTCAGCTCGATTGCATAGAATGCGAAGGCTTATGTGAAACGCTCTCAAGTCCGTTTTCTGGGCCTAGAACCAGTACTTGGTGTTTCTTGGGGAGATCTAGAGATCCACAGTGGGGATCGAACCCGTGAACCCCCCCCCCCCCCGGTCGCTAGGCGGACATCATGTCCACAACGCCACAATGACCTTATTTTACAGAAGTTTTATTTGAGTAAATTTTACAAAACTTTCAATTTTTTATACAGTATACTCCTCGCAAATCAATATACAATTTCATAAATCGCACAAATTAATTTTTATTAACGAATACCAAACGCATGACACTAGAATTCATTAGCGCACAAGGTACTTAGTATACTTACCACCAACGAGTCCTCTGTTAAGCCACACACAAATTGATCAGTTGTACGTTAGACACAATTTTGCCCCAAAAGTAACGAAATAAAGCTGAGAACAAAATTAATACAGTTTTATTAGATTTGCGATATAATCATATGAGAGCGCAAGGCGCTGAATAATACAACGCATACATACATATTTGTTCATTAGTTTTCTATACTTGCCGTATTTGCCTTATTAAATTCTGCCATTTTGTACTTTTTACAGGGAAACAAAAATACACAGCTATTGTCCTTTAACATGTCAGAGTAGCAAAATGAGTAGAAAACACCGGGTGCAGTGCAAAATGGAGCATGCGGACGCCTGTGCAGTCCGCACAAGCTAATCAGGGACGACACTTTCCGCCTAAATTGATTTTCGTCAAGAAGAGTTCTTCTTCAAACAAAAATACATAAGGCGAAAAGTGTCGACCCTGACTAGCCTGTGCGGACTGCACAGGTTAATAAGGGGACAATACTTTACGCATATGCATTAAACACCCTTTTCACAGAGCGATACTCAAATCCATACGCATTTGTCAGATTTGTGAGCCAATAACGTTGATGCAGGGCACAGAATCCCGAAGTCTGCTTTTAGAACCAAGGGGGTCAAATCTGATCAAGTCCAGTCTCATCGCTGTTAGCAGCACCATATTACGTGCGCAATTTCAAATGCGACACCACCAATCACTTGGCCAACATATACCTACATTAATACCGTCCTTTTAGGTACCTTATATTGATAGACACAAAGGAATCGTCGGTTTATGTGTTGCTATGTGGTGACCCCCATAAATGAAAGAATACGAGAAATGCCACACCCATTGGTTAACAACTTAAAACAGTTTTCCCAAACACTTAATGAGCTAAACAACTCTAAACGCAGCCTTTTCTATCACCGGAAGAGAGTGACTTCATCAAACCTTAACTTCGAAGCAATACATTACGACAGGGGTGCAGCTGAATTACATTTTACATTTTACACCAACTTCAACGACATGCGTCGGCCGGTTCTGCAGTTCTTACACATGTACAGCTATAAAATATGGATGTCGTTCGATTTTAATTATGGTGTTAAACCTTATCAACATAATCATCGAGACTCCATGTTAAAAATAGACACTGAAGTGAAAACATTGTTAGAGACTACTTATTCATAATAAAATCCACATCACAGGATTATGGCGAACGTCTTTAACATGTCTTAATAATCAAAAGAAGCTGAAATTAAAGTTGTCTGAAGAAGTCTAAATGCATGTGCGTAAAGTGTCGTCCCAGATTAGCCTGTGCAGTCCTCAAAGGCTAATTAGGGACGACAATTTCCGCCTGGACTGGATTTTCGTGTAGAAGAGACTTCCTTTGAACGAACATTCGTTGAAAGAGAAAAGTGTCGTCCCTAATTGGCTTGTATGGACTGTAAGCACAGACATAAAGCCCCCTTGTCCCAGAGCGAGGCTCATATTTATCAACCTGAGATAAAGAGAATAACAGGTTACTGTCCCATCGTTTTGTAATATATCAGGCGAGGCTAAGAATAATATAACGGCGAGGCTTGCCGAGCAGTTATTTTATTCGTGCCGAGCCTGATATATTACAAAATGATGGGACAGTAACCTGTTTTTCTGTTTATCATACCACATTTTCCTAAAAATCTGCAAAACAATTCATTTGTTATATTTAAATTGTACGGATCCCCGCTGATTTTGCTGATCCGGCTCTTACACGTTGACATACATGTAGCAACGACGTTCGAAAAGACGATACAAATAATCGCTTATTTTAAACATCGTATAGAGAAAAAAGTTGTTTGCACTACGAATGGGAAGAGTACATCCGCTTTAATTATACACGTCTTGAATTGGAGATCAGGAATGGACTGCAGCGACAAATTTAATCGAAGAACACACATCACCGAATAGTTTGGAGACGCCATTTTGGAGATGTGTATTAAAATTGACATTTTGATGATGGTGTCAATATTGACATAAGCGTGTTAAATTGTTTGTTTAAGTAGTTAAGGATTACCATACAGTTGCAATGACTATATCGATATTTAAGATGTATTGTCCCATTGATGACGTCATTTAACTTCTGTAGTGCGGGCTGATGTAATTTTTAAAAAATAAACGTTTTTGTGATGTATGACTTTAAACTAGAATGAAATATGTACGTTCTTGGTATCAAATTGTTTGTTTTGTTGAACCTGATTCATGTTGATAGAAATAGTTGACTTTATTGCAAATCCCACGTAACTCCAAACATTGACTGATATAAGAAATTCCTGTTAACCATGATATAAAAATATATCAGGCAACGTTATATCAGGCAGATATCAATGCGGTGGTATGACAAAAGTGAATTTGAGCCTCGGACCGACCGCATCATTTGTGCAGGAGTTCATCAAAAAGTCAAGCGATCAAAAAATGTATAAGTTTGTGTGGCATTGAAAAGTATTTCAAGTACATTCATTTATTTTCGTTTTATATTTGTATAAATAGTTTTGCTTGCATACTTCCGCCGTATTGTAAAAAAGCAATTTCAATCTATTAATTGTTCATGAAGTTCTATAATACAATGAAAGCGGAGCAGTTTGTATAAGCTCCTCAATCCGGAAATAAGACATAAAACTAAGACTTTTAAATGAGTCGTGTTCTGAGAAAACTGGGCATAATGCATGTGCGTAAAATGTCGTCCCAGATTAGCCTGTGCAGTTCGCACAGGCTAATAAGGAACAACGCTTTCCGCTTTTATGACTTTTTTCTTTTAAATGAAGTCTCTTCTTAGCAAGAATCCAATTTAGGCGGAAAGTGTCGTCTCTGATTAGCCTGTGCTGACTGCACAGGCTAATCTGGAAAAATACTTTACGTACATGCATTATGCCCAGTTTTCTCAGAACGCGACTCAAATGATAAGACGTCACAGAACGCTCCAAACGGAAATACTACGCTTGCTGCATTATCAAATCATTTTAATTAAACGAACAATATAGATATACATAAAACAACATGGGAGACTCTGCAAAAATGTACCTTTGATTTATTTTCAAATATTTTGTGAGAAATTGCGTCTCAGGAGAGTTTTGTCACACATGTCCCAGACGATGTGTACAAACCCGAAGAAGAGGTTATCTCAGAGGCTAATAAACTATGATAAAATTAATAAGTAAATAAATTGACACTAATTTAGTGATAGCGATAATGCATTTGGAGAGGTGGAGAGAACATGCGAAAATACCACAAGAATGCTTTAATAATTAAGGTTCCAAGTACATCAGTTGAGTCGCTTCTAAAAACGGGGCTTAATGCATGTCCGTAATCTGTCGTCCCAGATTAGCATGTGTTCTCCGCACGGTCTAATCAGAGACGACACTTTCCGTCCAAATTGGATTTTCTCTGAGAAGATACTCCCTTTAAACGAACAATTCAATAAAAGCGGTAAGTGTAGCCTCTGATTAGCGGACTGCACACGCTACTTTGGGACGACACTTTACGCACATGCATAAAGTCCGTATTTACACGAGCGCGACTGTTACATTTTGGAGCTTTTTCTGTTAAAACTCTTATCATCGTATAATAAATGTACATTTAGAGCGGATTTGATAATATGTGGGGTGCATATCAATATATTGTTAAATAAGCATGTAACTACATTACAATGTATAAATAAATACATACATAACTTCGATAAAATGCCTTTAATGTAGACAAATATGCATACAACTTAAATATTCAATGCTATTTCGAGTTTCGAATCATGTATAATGCAATGAAAATCATACCATAAAGCGCCGATTCATTTTATTTGATTAGGCCTCTACGCAATTGCTTTACATGTTTTATTTCATTTTCTCATACCTATTTCCACTATCGGATTCCCAGAAATCAAACAGAAACAAGTAGTCAAAAACTTGATCAGAGAGAAAATAGTCGAAAATAGCCAAAATGTAATTCTACCAAGATAGATAGCATTACGTCTGCAGTTTCCCTCATTCCGTTATTAACCGCTGAGTTCAAACGTGGCCGCCATCTTTTGCAGGAAATACGGAACAGACAGAAGACAGTTTGTTTGTTTAGAAAATTAAACAGAATGTTCTGTTTTTGAAGTAAGCGCGTTAGATGAAGCATTCTCAACTTCTGTTTGTTCAATTTCTGTTTGATTACCTCCCGTTTGCACGTTTGTTATAGTCGTTAGCACTGAATCAAAGCTTTTCATGTTTAAACCTCTATTTAACGGATAATTAATGACGACGCATTTTTGTAACCCCATCGGTTGAGGAATTTAACATGCACTTTGTTAGCTGTGGCGCATTTGCAAAGCCCGTAAAGCCCGGTAGGTAAAACTAATGTGGTGCAATAAAGTGGTTGAGTGAAAGTGACGGACCGCTATCACAGGCGGCAGACCCGACATTGGCAATACCTGGAGGCGATTAAAGAGAGCAATGTTAGTTAATTTCGGGTTATTTTATTGCAGTAAATTTTGCTACGTTTTTTTCAACGTTAGTGGTTTCGATACAGCGAGGAAATAATATCATCGTCTTCTTAGACCCCAAAAGGTCAAGACGAAGAAACACAATTCTACACATGGATCCGGAGGTTTCTGACTAAAAAAACGGCGATTCTATGTTTCGGCGCCGCGCATTATAAAAATTGTTAGTGTGAATCCAGAAAATCTCCCATAACATTTTTCATTGTATATTCGCTTTGGGAAATCGGAGCTTAATGCACGTGAGATACTTTTCACCTTAATTGCATTTTCGCGGAGAAGAGACTTTCATTAAAGGAAAAAAATAAAATAAAAGAGAAAGTGCCGTCCTTGATGAGCCTATGTGTAAATCAAAATTAAAATTGATACGAATCTTAACCCATTTTTGCCTTGTGGACTCTCCCATCCTTCTAAATTGAATCAATTTATTTCCTAAATTAGGGATGTCGAGTATATTTATTTCAATATTAAGAATATTTCTTACAGAAATTCCTGTACGCAAACAACGTAGACCCAGATGAGACGCCGCATCATGCGGCGTCTCATCGGGTCTACGCTGTTTGCCAAGGCATTTTTTTCTAGACGCTATGCATAAATGGGTTAAGTAGTGCTTAAACTACCAATGATCCGCGTCATTCGAAAATGTGTCTTATAACATATGAGGCAAGCACAGCTCCAGACTAGCCTGCGCATCCGCTTATGAGACCATAAAAACTTTCCCGCACGCTGAGCGGGAGCTACGCTTTGCGCATGTGGCATTAGACCCACGTTCGCATGACGCGGGTTATTAATAATATCGTTGACATTATAATATGTATGCAAACTACATTATTTTATATTTAGTTACAAATCAAAACAAATGTCTGAGTTATAGCTGTTAGAACAGTAGAATTGTAAAAACTGGTTTAAGCATTGAACAATGCCGATTGCCCATCGAACAAATCATGGGTATATAACTGCGTCTCATTAATTAACAATAAAGCAAACCGTTATTTCCCTTGATTGGTAAACATTGTAAAAATAGTATTTTTTTCAACTTACATATACATACCGATAACACAAAGCTCAATTTAATAAAACAAACTAATATACCTTATGTTTTTTAAACAAATAGTTTGTGCTATATTTTATTATCAAATACGTCAACACCACGATGGCATAAATTATAACTTCCACGCGTTAATTAAATGAATATAACCTATTGCGACAACAAGTTGAGGTCACACTTTGTATCAAGAGCATTTTATTTATTTGATTATTAATTCTTGGGCGGCCGATGACTTGTAACCTTAGACTGCAATATAACCTATTGAACCTTGTTATGGAAAAACTAGGTTTAATGCATGTTTGTAAACCGTCGTCCCACATTACCCCGCGCAGTCCACCCAGGCTTATCAGGGCCAACACTTTCCGCCTAAACCACCCCGCGCAGTCCATCCAGGCTAATCAGGGCCAACACTTTCCGCCTAAACTGGATTTTCGATAAGAAAAGACTACTTTAAAACGACAAATACAATTCAAGCGGAGAGAGTCGTCCCTGAGTAGCCTGTGTGGATTGCATAGGCTAATCTAGGAAGGCACTTAAAGCACAAACATTCCACCCAGTTGTCTTACAACGAGGCTCAAATGATCACATGTAAGTGAAGTCGCCACAGGTTACATACCACCATACGACCACCCAATCTCCACGCAGAGTTGTTGTTCCATTCTCTCACATACAATATCTGCCATCACAAGAAAATCCTACCAGATTTGGTAGGATTTTATTCTATTATGAAAAGTAGTATCATTTTCTTTTACATTTTGAAAATAATGTATAATTTAAGGTTCATAAAAAATTACCTAAATAAAAAAAGTAAAATTTGCAACGTAACAACGGTAAAATTATTGTACCACGTGGCTAGGCTATCATCACGAGGTTGGTTATGAAGGAAGGGCTTTGACCCAGCTATGCTGGTTCCCGTTAAATCTCTGTGAGGATGTTGAAGACCACCCAGGACCGTCGAAAGTCGCGAATGGCGCATGTAAAACATTAATAACAGTCGGATTAGTTCAGAGTGATATCAGGCGAGAGAAATCAAAGGGTAATATATCATAAAACCTCTTTGAAGAGGTGTCTTATGAGACCTGTCGCGTACACTTGACTACGACAATAATCGGCCAAAAGTGAGGATCAAAAACGCAACAAACCATAAAATATGAAATAAAACGTCTATGTAATTGGTTATATAAATTATCGCAGCGGTTGATAGACCAATATCGCCACCATCGCGCAAAAGGGGCGATCTAAATCTGGTTTTCAATAAAAAAATATTATACGACGGACCAACCTAGAGTCTTTGATTTTTATCCACAAAATATTATCGTGAATGCTTTCACCCAGTCAATTGATAACTATGGAAATTACATATACACATATTCAACGTCCGAAAGAGGTCAAAACCTTTCCATACACGTACACATCAGTTACAAAGGAAACAACTCGAATTGTTGACGGCAACTGACGTAGGGACATATACAAACGATTCACCGTAATCCCTGGTTGAATATTAGTGTGGAATTTAGGAAAAATATCGGCAATTTATCAATAATATTAAAAATATATATATATATATAGGTCATCCCAAGGCAAAATCTACATAAGACACACGTTTCCACAAATGTCAATCAAAATACGAGCCCCGTTCTGGAAAAACTGGGCTTAATGCAAGTGAAGTTCACACACGCTTATCAGAGATCACGCTTTCCACTTTTATGTAATTTTTTGTTTGGAGGATGTATCTTCTTAAAGCAAATCCAGTTGAGGCGGAAAGTATCTTCCCTGATTAGCCTCTGCGGACTGCACAGGCGCATCTGGGAGGACACTTTACGAACGTGCGTTAGGCCCCGTTTTTCCAGAACGAGGCTCGTGCGATATACACTTGTCTGCAATAGTATTCAACTATCGCACTATGAAATGCTTCCCGTCTTTGTAACTCCTTCGGCTAGTTTGGCGTTTTGGTTCAATTCTACCTACTGACCTAAATACATCAATGTAATTGGCAAAACAGCCATTTAGAAAAAATATTTTTCCAATCGAAGACCGTGTACAGGATTCATTTGTAAATCAGTGTTAATGGAAACTGTTCAAAGAAAGCAAATTCATGCAATTGCATGCTCTGATTTCACTACAAAAATTGTTGTATCAGATTTAAAATTATATCGCTGAATATTAACATCGCCGGTCGCTAGATGTAATCATGTTATATATATATATATATATATATATATATATATATATATATATATATATATATATATATATATATATATATATATATATATATATATATATATATATAAATTATCACAAAATGTTATCCACGTAATATGTTCCTTTTTTCTTTTTGTTTTTTAGCATGATAAATTGTCCGCCACACCCCCATAAGCAAACAGTGGCGCTCGTTATCGCGTTACATGTGCGAGTTGTATGTATTGCAGATTCTATCATGATACACAATATTCGTCGTTACTTTGTCACTTTCACAGCGCACACCCGAGTTAATGGTGTTGCTGATGAGGTCATTCTGGGCTAAAGGGGAACTTAATGTTACAACTATAATATATTATTTATTTATTCAGACACAAGGGTTTTGAGCATTATAAACCATAGCTACACGAAGATTGTGTAATCTTTTTGGGCGTGCTTTTACCGAAAGGAAGCCGCGTGTAAATGCTAAGCATGATTAAAAACCCGAAAATTGCAATAAGGGTACAAAGTGACACATTTTATAATAGCAATAAGTTTCATTTCTTAGGAATGCTTACATGAACCATAAAACTAACAAGTTGCAACTACATTTTGTTTTGTAATGGCAGATTTAGAAGAAAGTATTGTTTATTATTTCTCTTACATCTAAGTGCATAATTTTCAATGTTTACTTGACAAAACTCTAATATAAATGCAGGGCTAATGCTGGCCCTAAATTTCTTCGAGCTAACCAGGTTTCTTTATCGGTGCACAAAAACTGGTTATCAAATAATAATATTGAATATCGATTTTTAATTTTTAATGTGAGATAATTCAGGATACATGTTTGGTTATTTCTTATTAAATGTTTAGTACCAGGGTTAATGCGTGTATCCATTTATTTTCTGAAAAAAATGTACATTTAATTAATAAAAGAATAGAATAAGAATTAACACCAAGGAAGTAAAAACCGCGTAGGATTTGACGGATTATTAAAACAGAAGGTCACCAAACGATTACACCAGCAATCTTAAGTCTTTTTAAACACGTTTAAATTTATAGCATAACGGACAGAATGATGAATATAATGTTGATTTTAATTACCGAAATGTCTATGTATATTTAGAACACTAGATAAATTACTTTAGCAGTGTATGTAATTTCGAAGTGAACAATATTTTTTATTACAATTCACCGAGAACCTGAGATGGATTTTTTGAAAGTCCTATTCTCAACTTTGATATGAGTCTTGCTCTGTGTAGACGGAGCTAAATGCAAATGTCGTCCCAAATTATCAGTCCGCACAGGCTATCGAGGACGACAGATTAGGCCAACACAAGATTTTCTTTTATATAGACCTCCTTTCAACGAAATATTCAATAAAAGCGGTACGTGTCCTCACTGATTAGTTTGTTAGGACTGTACAGGCGAATACAGGGAGACACTTAGGCACTTGCATTTAGCCCATTATTCTGAGACTGAGTCTCAAATTGTGACGTTGCGTAGATATGATAAGATAATCTACTTCTAATGCAACTGAGGATTAACTTTATTTATATTTCATATTCTGAATGTTTACGTGAAGAGCACGACACACTGTAATTGGCAGCGCTTTAATTTTTGTCGTTTATTTTCATCCTGTTATAAAAAGAAATTACAACGATTGTATCATTATGGAAAGGGGGAAAAATAAAATAAATTAAATAAGAAGTATATATAGTTTTCCATAATAAGTAAAATATATACTACTTACTCATATTTGTCTAATAATCTTGTCCCGTTCCCAAGAAACGTTATCTTGCCGAGAATTGTCATTTCCGGATGTCCAAAACATGCACATGTCATAAGAATCGCAAACACCAAGAAAACACTATTATCCGGCTCACCAGACGATGTCATGTCTACCCGCCTTAAAAATATATATCCATTTGTATTCCGGCGCACACTGTACGAGAAATATCCAACGTGTGGCTCCAATAATCCAGGGCTTCAAAAGAAACTACACGTGAGTGGTAGAACAATTTATGCCGTTTGTAAATTCTACCGTTGTTGATTTTTGCATTTTGTTAACTTCTTCATATTTGCTTTTCATCTCACCTCTGTTTTAATACACCCATTATTTGGCTTTAGTTCGTGTTTCAAAGTGACAAGCGCTGAAAAATAAGTCTCGGCAGATTAATATCTTTATTATGGACTCTCGTAAGTTTAGTATTAAAGCGAGTATATACGATTGTACGTAATAAAATTGCATAACAGATATAAAGTTTTTTGAATATTAAAATAAAATTAATGTTCCGAAGAAGTGGTTGCCGTTAAATCAATGAAGTTTAAGTTTTATACCATAAGATTAATATTACAATGTGTTTCACCTGAACAGTAAAGACATGAATTCAAGCATTCGTACGACACATAAACCATTTTTGGTTATGGAACAGTCATCAGTGAACCTGTCGGTACCGGCTTTGGTAGGGCGTAATAGGACATTCATTTGAGGTAAACAAAATTGAATTTATGGTACTATAAGACATTTAAAATTTGTTCTTTAACGTTCCTTACTTATATTAATGCATTGGTTTTAGATTGAAAAATATTAGTATGGTATTAAAATGATATAGACTCGCTATCGATGGAAGTTCCTTACGATTGCACTGATACGATTGGGGAGGCGGAAAACTACAACGGGCGAGGCATGGTCAGGGGTGATAACCCCAAAAAAGGGTTAGGGTTTGGGTTAGTGTTAGGGGTCGGGTTAGGGTTAGGGTTGGGTTTAGGCTAACCCAAACCCTTACCCGACCCCTAAAACTAACCCAAACCCTAACCCTAACCCTCTAACCCCCCTTGCGCAATACCATACCATGCCTCGCCCGTTGTAGTTTTCCGCCTCCCATACGATTGTCCGTTAGAACACGGCTGTAAAAAACTCCCCGAAACTGATGAAACTGTCTACCAGTTTACAAAACGCAGTTAGCAAGAATGATAAAAGTGCAGCACATTATGGAAAGTAGATGACGTGTTTAAATGAGAATCATTTATAGAAAAATGTGACAACGTGTGTGTGGTGCATGAACATAATAAAATGGAGTAAAGAGATTTTGGATCTAAAAAGGAAAGTTTGGTGACGTCATTTGCAACCTAAGACTTCTGATCTTCACAGTTGAGTTAAAACTCACACACAATGTAAAGTTGACACGCGTTGCTGACAGATTTATGGTTCCGACACAAAATAATCTCATACAATACAGTCTCATATCCATGTTACTAATTATTTATTACTGCAATTATTTGTATAGCAAGAAAAGAAGCTATTACTAGAGAATTGCATATACGCTTTCCAAATGAATATATTATGTTTTTTAGTACAAACATTTAATACATGTAAGTGTATAAGTGCTCAATGTGGTTTTCGAGTTAAATCCCCAAAGTGGTACACATTTTTTTGGTAAATCAAGATGTTATATATAGGATCTGGCACGAGTTGTCATATCATACCATTTTTTATTAAAGGAGTTCAGGAATTTGGCGAGCTTACTAACGAATTTCCTGGACGAGTTTAATAAAATATGGTATAAAATGACAACGAGTGTCAGGTCTTTTTTATCACATGCTATTAAATATGCAAATTAAATCAATATTTACGTAAACATAATGATAAATCCCGTATGTTGTTTACATTTCGTGACGTAATTTTACGTTGCAACGTCATTTCAGCAGAATAACAAAATGCGATTGGTCAATCGAACGAAAATAAGCCAATTAAAACACTTAAAAAGTATATTACACTTGTGTAAGATAAAAATATATGTAATGGTTATATTACATGGGAAACAGAGTATGGCATGTGATAAAAACTTATATAAAAAAGTTGTTCCATTTTATGTAGTTAATTACATAAATATCTGTGGTTTTCCATTGTGTACTACTGGGAATACTGGAATGTCGCACGTGATTTCTATCAAATGAGCTCTTCTCTTGTAATGGTGTCTCCAAAGGGGTAATCACGTGACAAACAAGATGGCGACTTTCACGCATAGACAGTTATTTTTTTCGTCGTTTAATACCATTTATTACTTACATGTATATAAATTGATTAAATGCCGTTCACTTTCCAGCTTTATCAGCAAGAAAGTGATAAGCGTGTATTTTCTATTAATATTCGCTCTTTATATCGACTTACCTGTCTCGGCATGGACGTCTCCATCTTGTCACGTGATTACCTCCTCTGAATCTGTTTTTGTTTAAATTTCTTTTTTTATATGGTGGCTCAAACGTTAATATAAAATACACATGTGATGTTTGTAAAGACAATCGGTGCTCAAATTAACATTAAGCTGGCTCGGTGTTAAATAAAGTACAAAATCAAGAACATGATCGTTAAAATTATTTCTCGGACAACATACATAACATTGAATACACGAGTTTTGTATTGCAAATGGCGTATTCATGCAACGAAACTTAAGAAATGCAACATGACTAAAATGTCAACTCATTACGAGACGTCATTTGCTTCAAATTTACGTGCACAAAGAGGTCAAGCAACATTTTAAAGAATAATTCAGCATTTTATTGAGAAGCTGAAAATAGAGCAATCATATCGAAGTCTTAATAAAATGAAAACAAAATTCATTATAAAAGATTATTTACAATAAGATCATAAATTTTAAAGTCCAAAAGATATTGGGTACCGCGATATGTATAGAAAAAAATGTATTTATTAATTCACATCATCCGAGTTGTGTTGACCGTGTATAACTAGTTGTACTCAAGGATTCATTACAAATTTAAATATAAGCTGCATTGATGTTGCTATTACTATGTCGTCCTTTTTATTAGAAATACAGACATTCACCATTTAATTGTGTGTTCTCTTGTTCTTATTTATAAAAACAAAAACACGCTCACATTCACTCTGCACACTCACTGGTTGAATGCCGGTTTAGTTCAAATTGCACTTTCACTGGTTCAATGCCTGTTTAGTTTAGTTCGCACTTTCATTGGTTAAACGCCTGTTTAGTTCAGTTTGCACATTAACTGGTTAAACGCCTGTTTAGTTCAGTTTGAACATTAACTGGTTAAACGCCTGTTTAGTTAAGTTTACACATTAACTGGTTAAACGTCTGTTTAGTTCAGTTTGCACATTCACTGCTTAAACGCCTGTTTAGTTCAGTTTGCACACTCACTGGTTAAATACCGGTTTAGGTTAGTTTGCACATTAATTGATTATTTTAGTCGAAGCGTTCAAACTCAGAGGCGAAAATTTTAAAAGTCTAGCTGTTCTATAATTGCATGCTAACAATCATAATTGTATTTGTTAGTCACACATATTGGTTGTTATGATTGTCTTATTTGCTCATCTTTAAATTTGTATTGTTGTACAATTCCCTGTCTTGGCCATATTTCTTTTGTATATATGTTCTTGGCCAAAGGCAGAATGCCGGATTGCCAATAAACTTTGAAGGTTAAAGGCGTGCTAAGTTGATTTTGCACATTCACTTGTGAAACGCCGGTTTGTTTCACTTCAATATAATGTTGTAAAACCGTTTTTTTAGTCCATATTAAATGTTAATTGTGTAAACGCCATTTAATAAATTTCGCACATGTATTGGTTTAACACTTTTCATAGTTCATTTGACACATTAAGTGGTAAAAAGTCTGATTAGTTCCTTTTACACATACATGTACACAGAAGTGTCAAGAATAAATCCCAAAAGAACCCTTTTTGCAAACGCTGACTGCTATATGGATAAACCTGATAGAGCTTACGTCCCTAATAATTCTAATCGCATACCTTGAACACACACATATTTAGAAATAAATCTTATACCCATTAAACGTATCATGATATAAATGTACTAAGGTAACAGCAAATTGAATTTGAAATAAGATATGTGCAAAAAGTATACCTGACTCCCCTGACAAATTTAGTTGAGAATGATGTTTTTATTCCTGAGTAATTAAGGTGCGAGTGCACGATTTTGTCATCAGAAGTTTATATGAGTAATAAAACCATAGTGTACGTTGGTGTGTGGTATCATATTGTGAATAACAAAAGAAAACTAAATGCCACATTTCGTCGGATATCGTGTTCTTCGATTTGTCCTCGGCTATTAATGATCGTAGTACCCCAGACGACATTTCAATTCCCGTCATTATAAGGATCTCTGAATGACAAGCATCTTTTAATGTCTGTTTATATAGATTATGCAACAATGTACAATGATTTATGTTCTTTTACATAGCAAACTAATATCGTGTCACCTTTCATGAAAATATTTTATACGATACAACAATATGTAATAATGCCAAAGTATTTCTTCTCCAATAATATCTCGACTATGGTTCGACACAAATGTGTTTTCTTTTCCCATCCGTAAAATGAAGTAAATGTGATAAAAAAAAATAAAAAAAAGGACAAACTGTTTTTTAAATATATCATAGCATGGTTAAGCATAGTTTAAGTATAAAAGGAAAAAAGTAAAACATACTCCCATATTTAGCAATATAAATTCACGCTTTCTTGTTTGTTTTCTATGTTGTCTCGATATTGTGATTTTTACACGTGTATATACATCACTTGCATTTATGTGGTAATTTGTTACTTCGCACAAATAAGATTTCTGTCATATTGTTTATATTTGAGCCTCGCTCTTTAAAAACGGATTGGAGTTGAGTGCATGTGCCATTACGCCTGCACAGGCTTATCTGGGACGTCAATTTGCACACAAACATTAAGCCCCGAACGCGGCACATTTCTTTTTTTGATATTACTTATCATATTTCTGACTATCAAGATCAATAGATGTGATATATATTTAGTTCGTATACAAATACTTACTCAATTGTTCTACTCTCGACGAGTCACATATTGCGATAAGTTTGTGTTTAAGATAAATGTGCCTCCCACATCAACACAAGCACACAATTTGTTATCTTGCATGAAGAATATCATGCTATGCACATACATGATACGATTGCAGTGTCTGTCGTAACTTTATCACTTAGGCTCGGGTGCATTTTGTACTTGTCGAGGCCATTGCGAGCAAACGCAGCTCATTTGTCACACCTTTCATGCATTCTTTATTATTTTGTACGCATAGTTATTCGAGATGAATTTAAATCCAAATATGCAATATGATTCTCTGGAATATCGTAAGAATACCGAATATACAGCCATTATCCGCTCTAAGAATTTAAGCTATATTGAGTAGCTATATGAGAAAAGGAAAAAGTGACTGCCAGTGAAGATGGTATTTTAAAAGGAAATGGCTAGCTAGAACTAGCTAGAACTCATACGGCATTTCTCGAAACTAGAACAATTGATACGATGTATGTAAAGGTATCAATATTTTTGTACGAAATATTAACACAGAAAAACTCCAATTGCAACAGCGGAAGAGAACTTGTATGGTCTACTACTCAGAGGTGGGAACCACCATAACATAATTGTTTTGTTATTTGCCTTAGGCACGATTCAATGAAACAGAAACACCAATCAACAACATCTTTGTTTGTATTTAACATAATATAGAAACATAGCACCAAGTTGGCATACATACCTTTAAAAATTACCGACCGTTGACACGTTATTAGATCCTTTTACTTTGATACCTACTGCTGAATTCATTTGAGCCATTCTCTGTGCCTACTGAATGTGAATAACGAGTTGTTCAAGTCGCACAAGCAAATCAGGGACAAGACTTGCCATCGAAACTGAATGTTTGCAAAGAAGAGGCTTCTTTTGGACGAAAGATATAAACAAGGCGAACATAATCGTCCTTGAATAGCCTATGTAGCCTTTACAGGCTTGTCTGGGACGACAATTTACGCTCGTGAATGGAGGCTCGTTTTCCCAGAGACCAGTTCATTGATTTGTTGTTTAAAATCGCGTTTAATAATGAATCTCGAACATTTATATGAGCTGGATACAATATCCAAAACAAGACGTATTCGCTATTCAATTTGAAAACAAAAACAGCAACATTTGCGTTTAAATTTTATGAAACGGTAGAAATAATAATGTCCTCACTATAAGACATGTGATCAATTACTTGATAAGTATTTCCTTGAAAATGACAGTGTTCCTACTCCATATTTCAAATATTGGTGAACACGTATTAATAAAATAAGAACAAAAAATAGTTTAAGAATTAAAATCAAGAGAGTAGATACCGTATGAGATAATGTTGACAGATATTAAAAATTAAAGAAGTATGTACCAAAAGATTATAAAACCAAGCAGAATTCTTGTCAAGCGGTCTTAATTTACAGACTCAAGAAAACATTGTTTAGCATAGATTATCCATCTTTTAGCTATGTCTGCATTTTAAAAAGAGATTTACATGAACTTTTCAAAAATGAAGACGAATTCAAAAATGTAAATTTAATTTTCATTCTGGTTGTTCAGTAGTTTGAAAAACCAAAACAAACATGTGTATGAAAATGATGTAGTAAAGTATCAATTTAAACGATTGTCATGTTTACCCAACGCTATAAACGGATTTTATTTCTGCAACACTTTTTCACCTTTTCTTTACCGATCGCTTGACATGAGGGCAAACCGCGACAAATGCGTGTACTCGCTGCTGGATAGGTAACAGACCAAATCAGAACAAGGCGTGAGTGAGAATCTAACTTTCGACCTTCTGAAATCTTGGCAAGTCGCTAGGTTACAAAAACCTAGTGACTTTTTAAAAGGGACAGGTCGATGATATAATTTCTAACAAAAATGTTTAATAACTCACAGGCAGTAAAACATGCTATTGGAGTTTCAGAAACAATAATGGACATACATGGATTATATGTATTGTTTTCCTATAAATATAGGACCTCGTTGTGGTGATTTGTTTGCTGGACAAAACGTCACTTTAAGTAAATAAAGAACATTTAGGTGTTAATTTTTTGTTGGACGATTGGTAACTGGCTCTAAATAAAGGGCATTGAAGTGATGATTATGTTTTGGACAATTAGTCTAACACTACTGGAAAATAGGCTATAATTCATAACCGCGTGTATGGAAATTTAGCATTACAGAGGGTCATTATGTCTATAACTTCTGTTTATATTGACTCTTTCACACTTTTCTTGCGGAAAGAATATTTTCAAACAAATTATCATAGTTTCAAAATATGCTTAATATTTTAATTAGAACAAATGAAATTAACGAATTACTTCAATTTCCCTGTACATTTTAATGCAGGGTACAGAATCAACGGAGTTATCAGGGCTGCACAGGATATCATCACACCGTTTAGAACTTTATTTTTGCAAATATCTCAAGTTATTGTAATACATTTTCAAAAATCTTTAGTGCATAAAAAACAGTTTATCTTGCAGTTTTTGCCGATATCTGAAAGTATAAGAATAATAAGAATAAATCCTTGAATACTTCTGAAATCGGTGACAAAATATGACGTTGCGTGAAGCATAACCGTGCAGTTCAAATCGAATTTTGAATAAGAACACATAAAGTAATTCTGATGTATTTCACATTGTCATAAGCAGCATAAAAATCCGTCTTTTATGCACTTGTTAAAATTTTTATAAAAAAATTGTATTAAAAGGTTATTTGAAATAAAGAACCTATTACCGCCGTATTTACATCTATTAAAGTTAAAAGTGGGAACCCCACAAAAACACGTGATCCGGAACCATTAATACATACATTGCGCTTTAAATTAAACACACAGTTGTCCCAGCATAGAAAACTGTTAAGGCCCAACCAAAGTCATCTGCTTCTTCTTGATAAAAATGACTTTTTTAAATACGAATATATGTGAACAAGTCTCTTCGAGATAAAGTATCAACATATAGTACAGTTGATGTACTCTTGTCATAACAAGCATGTATAGTTGCCAAAATTAGTCAAGCAACTACTTACTCACATTTGTTCAGTAATCTCGTCCCGTTTCAAAGAAATGTGATCTCGCAGAGAATCGTCATTTCCGGATATCCTCACCACACACATATCATTAGAATCGCAAACACCAAGATAACACTTTAAACCGGCTCACCAGACGACGCCATGTCTACCCGCCTTTAAAATCTATATCCATTTGTATTCCGGCGCACACTGAACCAGAAACACCTAACGTGTAGCTCCAATACAAGGCTTCAAAAGAAACTACAAGTAAGTGGTGGAACAATGTATGTGGTTTGTAAATTCCATCGTTTTTATGTTTACTCGTAAACTTTGTCATATTTAGTTTTCAGCCCTCTTTAATACTCGCCCTGTTAAGATTTAGATCGCGTTTGAATAAGAAAAGTGAGTCTCCGCAGTTTAATTTGTTTATAATAGACCCTCATGAATTTAATTTTAGGATTAAAGTCATGCGATTGGAGAGATAAATGGTGGTACGGAACCTTCCTGACACGGATGTCAATAAATCACCAACATTGATAAAAACTCAAAGATAACAAACTAAGTTTGTAAGAATTTATAAAGTACAATTATAGCATTAATAAAGTTATGCGATATAAGAACGTTAATAAGGTAATCTGATAAAAGAATTGTCAATTATTTGAATATGTGAGAGAGAAAAAAACGCGTGTATAGTGCACACATATAATAACGCAGGGAAACAAAATACAGTTACGTATATTCAGCTGCAAATGGAAATATTGTTTCAATATATACAGCTGTTTGACTTTTGATTCTCGTTTTTTTTAAACTCGCATATTTTAATTTAAGCTGACACGCGTTGCTTATGGGTTCGAAGCAAAATAAGTTATTTCTATGAATTAATTAGCGTTTCACAGAAATTATTGATAGCGAATGGAATATATTAAATATTATACAGTATAGTATTCCGGATTGTATGAACTTCTCAAAATGATGCGTTTATGTGTTACTATTTTTGAAGGTTGTTCAGTGTAAATCCACTTTGTGTTACTTGTAAAAAGTTGTTTTTGAAGTAAAAAAGTCAAATCGTATGTCTTAGTTTACTTTTGTAAATTTTAAATGTTTTGTAGAACGAATTACAGTTATTTCCTTCTACAAAACGTTTGATCACTTTGGTAAGCATTCCTATAAACATATGTGGTCATATCTTGATGCTTTTGATTGTGTATATAGAGAAATCTAAAAATATGTTATTCAAATGTTAAATATGTGAGCTCATCTATACTTATTAATTGACCATGTCTGATTATTGCAATAAAATTCTTCCACTTATTAAGCTTTCATCGAGTTTTATATGTCATTGTTTTTGAAACACACACTATTAAAAATGTACTTTTCAAGCTTTGAACTCCATCCGACGAACAGACGTTCACTTATTTTGCACAAAAACAGTTTAAACTCCTTTGTCCATCTCTAGAAGTGCATATTGATATTTTCATTCATTTGTCTATCTAGATCTTATAATATCGATATATTTCTTTCTGAGATCCAGCTGGAAGAATAATTCGACAAATAGTTTCACAAAGTCGGACTGATTGATGGATACTCCTGGCGGAACATGCGTTGAACAACTTACTTATACCATGTGAGTAAGGTATACACGTCAAGAAATACTGATTTTACGGTCATAAATGTATCGCACTGTACTAAGGCAACAGCGATTTTATTTGAAATAGGAAAAGTGCGAATTAAATGACTCCTTTGGGTGGCTATTTAGTTGAACAAGATGCTTGTATTCCTTATTATTATACTATAATTGTAATCAAGATGTCAACGGAGGTTTATATGAGTAATACACCATATTCTATAATGTGGTGCGGTATAACATTTTGTATTATAATACACGGTAATCACAGATATCCTCGGGTATCGAGTTATCAATTGTCTCGTTTGCTATTTATCCCAGACAACATTTGACTCCTACCACTTGAAAAGATTTCTGATAGATAAGAGTCGCTGAAAGTATATAAATCAGATTATGCAAAAGTGCGTCATGATTTATTTATCTATTTATAGGTGACACTTTTCTTGTCAAATTATATCAAAACAATTTATACGATATTAAAGAGATCAGAAATGTAGTAAACATGATACACTTGTAACAAGGATCAGATATAAGAAAGAAAACGACTGCGACATTTGAAAACAGTAGCATCGGCATTTAAAAAATGCATTAGTCAAACATGTACTTTATTATTCCAAAAAATAAAATACAAGTTTTTTCGTACGTTTCCTTAAGTACGCTTTCTTGTATGTTTTCGTTTTTTGCCTAAATGAGTTTTTGTTTAAAAGTGCATATACATCACTTGATTTAATATGTCCAAGAAATACTGTTTTTTATATGAAAGCATCGCCTTGAGAAACCGGATAAAATGCACGTGTGTTCAAGACTGCACCGGCTACTCTGGGGAGACATTTTACACACATGCTCTAAGTCGCGAGCTAGACTCATTTTGTGATATGACTAATCATGTTGCGGAATTTCGAGATCACTAGCCGTGATATCTCTTCAGTTTATAAATAAATAATACATAATTTATATTGTGAGCCTTACTTTGAGTCACATGTTGACAGTGGTTGAAGTTATTCGAAGGTTTTTTTTAGTTATTTTTTTAAAGTTATTTTGCAATTGATTACTTGCTATAAATGAGGACACCATGCGACAATAAGATATCTCTCCGGCTAATTATCTGTATTAATGATAGATATTCCATCCACACACATGTTAAATGCAGAAGATTTACTTTGCGCATACTTGATACGCATGCGTTATCCGTCGTAAATATGTATACCAGGGTGATTTTGTAGTTGATAAAGTCCTTGGGACAAAATGCATCATTATTTTTTACACCTTCCATGCATACTTCATTATTTTTTACTTATAGGTTTGAGATGAAGTTTACGTTTGATGCAATTCATTTTCTGAAATTCATTTAAATTGTGTTAAAGTGTAATGTAATTTTTTAGAAGAGAGAATATTTTCTGCGCTTATCAGGATTCAAACCCCACGTAGTTTGTTGAGAAAAAGACAATTACAACCATGAAGTAGGAGCAAAATATGGCTTCCTACAACTTATATGATATAGCAAGCGATGCGATGAATGCTAATGTCTCAATATTTCAGTGCGACGTTTTTACACAGAGAATTTCCAGTTGCTAGAGGAGAAGCAGTATATAATTGTCTTTGGTCAACTTTTCAAAGGAAGACTTGGAACCCAAGCATCATAATTTCTGCCACCTGAGTTATGATTAACCGAAACAAAAGCGAGAATCAATAGCATCTTGTATTGTTTTCAATATAATAAAAACAGCATTATATTGTCAAAGATTATGTTATCAATAATCGACCGTAACTTTAATACTTACTGCTGTATGCATTGTCATCCAAGATAAGCCTGTACAGTGCTGGATGCATTGTCATCCTAGATAACCCTGTGCAGTGCTGAATGCATTGTCATCCTAGATAAGCCTGTACAGTGCTGGATGCATTGTCATACTAGATAAGCATGTGCAGTGCTGAATGCATTGTCATCCTAGATAGGCCTGTGCAGTGCTGGATGCATTGTCATCCTAGATAAGCCTGTGCAGTGCTGAATGCATTGTCATCCTAGATAAGCCTGTACAGTGCTGAATGTATTGTCATCCTAGATAAGCCTGTACAGTGCTGAATGCATTGTCATCCTAGATAAGCCTGTACAGTGCTGAATGCATTGTCATCCTAGATAAGCCTGTGCAGTGCTGAATGCATTGTCATCCTAGATAAGCCTGTACAGTACTGAATGCATTGTCACCCTAGATAAGCCTGTACAGTGCTGAATGCATTGTCATCCTAGATAAGCCTGTACAGTGCTGAATGCATTGTCATCCTAGATAAGCCTGTACAGTGCTAGATGCATTGTCATCCTAGATAAGCCTGTACAGTGCTGAATGTATTGTCATCCTAGATAAGCCTGTACAGTGCTGAATGCATTGTCATCCTAGATAAGCCTGTACAGTGCTGAATGCATTGTCATCCTAGATAAGCCTGTGCAGTGCTGGATGCATTGTCATCCTAGATAAGCCTGTACAGTGCTGAATGCATTGTCATCCTAGATAAGCCTGTACAGTGCTGGATTGTCATCCTAGATAAGCCTGTACAGTGCTGAATGCATTGTCATCCTAGATAAGCCTGTGCAGTGCTGGATGCATTGTCATCCTAGATAAGCATGTACAGTGCTGGATTGTCATCCTAGATAAGCCTGTACAGTGCTGGATGCATTGTCATCCTAGATAAGCCTGTCCAGTGCTGAATGCATTGTCATCCTAGATAAGCCTGTACAGTACTGAATGCATTGTCAACCTAGATAAGCCTGTACAGTGCTGAATGCATTGTCATCCTAGATAAGCCTGTGCAGTGCTGAATGCATTGTCATCCTAGATAAGCCTGTGCAGTGCTGAATGCATTGTCATCCTAGATAACCCTGTGCAGTGCTGAATGCATTGTCATCCTAGATAAGCCTGTGCAGTGCTGAATGCATTGTCATCCTAGATAAGCCTGTGCAGTGCTGAATGCATTGTCATCCTAGATAACCCTGTGCAGTGCTGAATGCATTGTCATCCTAGATAAGCCTGTGCAGTGCTGAATGCATTGTCATCCTAGATAAGCCTGTGCAGTGCTGAATGCATTGTCATCCTAGATAAGCCTGTGCAGTGCTGAATGCATTGTCATCCTAGATAAGCCTGTACAGTGCTGAATGCATTGTCATCCTAGATAAGCCTGTACAGTGCTGAATGCATTGTCATCCAAGATAAGCCTGTGCAGTGCTGGATTGTCATCCTAGATAAGCCTGTACAGTGCTGATTGCATTGTCATCCTAGATAAGCCTGTGCAGTGCTGAATGCATTGTCATCTTAGATAAGCCTGTACAGTGCTGAATGCATTGTCATCCAAGATAAGCCTGTGCAGTGCTGGATTGTCATCCTAGATAAGCCTGTGCAGTGCTGAATGCATTGTCATCCTAGATAAGCCTGTGCAGTGCTGAATGCATTGTATTCCTAGATAAGCCTGTGCAGTGCTGAATGCATTGTCATCCTAGATAAGCCTGTGCAGTGCTGAATGCATTGTCATCCTAGATAAGCCTGTGCAGTGCTGAATGCATTGTAATCCTAGATAAGCCTGTGCAGTTCTGAATGCATTGTCATCCTAGATAAGCCTGTGCAGTGCTGAATGCATTGTCATCCTAGATAAGCCTGTGCAGTGCTGAATGTATTGTCATCCTATATAAGCCTGTGCAGTGCTGAATGCATTGTCATCCTAGATAAGCCTGTGCAGTGCTGGATGCATTGTCATCCTAGCTAAGCCTGTACAATGCTGAATGCATTGTCATCCTAGATAAGCCTGTGCAGTGCTGAATGCATTGTCATCCTAGATAAGCCTGTACAGTGCTTGATGCATTGTCATCCTAGATAAGCCTGTACAGTGCTGAATGCATTGTCATCCTAGATAAGCCTGTACAGTGCTGAATGCATTGTCATCCTAGATAAGCCTGTGCAGTGCTGGATGCATTATCATCCTAGATAAGCCTGTACAGTGCTGAATGCGTTGTCATCCTAGATAAGCCTGTGCACTGCTGGACGCATTGTCATCCTAGATAAGCCTGTACAGTGCTGAATGCATTGTCATCCTAGATAAGCCTGTGCAGTGCTGGATGCATTGTCATCCTAGATAAGCCTGTTCAGTGCTGGATTGTCATCCTAGATAAGCCTGTGCAGTGCTGGATGCATTGTCATCCTAGATAAGCCTGTGCAGTGTTGAATGCATTGTCATCATAGATAAGCCTGTACAGTGCTGGATTGTCATCCTAGATAAGCCTGTGCAGTGCTGGATTGTCATCCTAGATAAGCCTGTGCAGTGCTGAATGCATTGTCATCCTAGATAAGCCTGTACAGTGCTGAATGCATTGTCATCCTAGATAAGCCTGTGCAGTGCTGGATTGTCATCCTAGATAAGCCTGTGCAGTGCTGGATTGTCATCCTAGATAAGCCTGTACAGTGCTGGATTGTCATCCTAGATAAGCCTGTACAGTGCTGGATTGTCATCCTAGATAAGCCTGTGCAGTGCTGGATTGTCATACTAGATAAGCCTTTGCAGTGTTTGATGCATTGTCATCCTTGATAAGCCTATGCAGTGCTAGATGTATTGTCATCATAGATAGGCCTGTACAGTGCTGGATGCATTGTCATCCTAGATAAGCCTGTGCAGTGCTGGATTGTCATCCTAGATAAGCCTGTACAGTGCTGTATGTCATCCTAGATAAGCCTGTGCAGTGCTGGATGCATTGTCATCGTAGATAAGCCTGTGCAGTGCTGAATGCATTGTCATTCTAGATAAGCCTGTACAGTGCTGAATGCATTGTCATCCTAGATAAGCCTGTACAGTGCTGGATTGTCATCCTAGAAAAGCTTGTGCAGTGCTGGATTGTCATCCTAGATAAGCCTGTGCAGTGCTGAATGCATTGTCATCCTAGATAAGCCTGTACAGTGCTGAATGCCTTGTCAATCTAGATAAGCCTGTACAGTGCTGGATTGTCATTCTAGATAAGCCTATGCAGTGCTAGATGCATTGTCATCCTAGATAAGCCTATGCAGTGCTAGATGCATTGTCATCCTAGATAAGCCTTTGCAGTGCCGAATGCATTGTAATCCTAGATAAGCCTGTGCAGTGCTGAATGCATTGTCATCCTAGATAAGCCTATGCAGTGCTAGATGCATTGTCATCCTAGATAAGCCTGTGCAGTGCTGAATGCATTGTCATCCTAGATAAGCCTTTGCAGTGCCGAATGCATTGTCATCCTAGAAAAGCCTGTGCAGTGCTGAATGCATTGTCATCCTAGATAAGCCTGTGCAGTGCTGGATGCATTGTCATCCTAGATAAGCCTGTACAGTGCTGAATGCATTGTCATCCTAGATAAGCCTGTGCAGTGCTGAATGCATTGTCATCCTAGATAAGCCTGTACGGTACTGGATGCATTGTCATCCTAGATAAGCCTGTACAGTGCTGAATGCATTGTCATCCTAGATAAGCCAGTGCAGTGCTGAATGCATTGCCATCCGAGATAAGCCTGTACAGTGGTGGATGCATTGTCATCCTAGATAAGCCTGTGCAGTGCTGGATGCATTGTCATCCTAGATAAGCCTGTGCAGTGCTGGATGCATTGTCATCCTAGATAAGCCTGTGCAGTGCTGGATGCATTGTCATCCTAGATAAGCCTGTGCAGTGCTGGATGCATTATCATCCTAGATAAGCCTGTACAGTGCTGAATGCGTTGTCATCCTAGATAAGCCTGTGCAGTGCTGGATGCATTGTCATCCTAGATAAGCCTGTGCAGTGCTGAATGCATTGTCATCCTAGATAAGCCTGTACAGTGCTGAATGCATTGTCATCCTAGATAAGCATATACAGTGCTGGATTGTCATCCTAGATAAGCCTGCGCTGTGCTGGATTGTCATCCTAGATAAGCCTGTGCAGTGCTGAATGCATTGTCATCCCAGATAAGCCTGTGCAGTGCTTAATGCATTGTCGTCCTAGATAAGCCTGTACAGTGCTGGATGCATTGTCATCCTAGATAAGCCTATGCAGTGCTAGATGCATTGTCATCCTAGATAAGCCTGTACAGTGCTGGATGCATTGTCATCCTAGATAGGCCTGTGCAGTGCTTAATGCATTGTCATCCTAGATAAGCCTGTGCAGTGCTGAATGCATTGTCATCCTAGATAAGCCTGTGCAGTGCTGAATGCATTGTCATCCTAGATAAGCCTGTGCAGTGCTGAATGCATTGTCATCCTAGATAAGCCTGTGCAGTGCTGAATGCATTGTCATCATAGATAAGCCTGTACAGTGCTGGATTGTCATCCTAGATAAGCCTCTGCAGTGCTGAATGAATTGTCATCCTAGATAAGCCTGTATAGTGATGGAATGTCATCGTAGATAAGTCTGTGCAGTGCTGGATTGTCATCCTAGATAAGCCTGTGCAGTGCTGAATGCATTGTCATCCTAGATAAGCCTGTACAGTGCTGGATGCATTGTCATCCTAGATAAGCCTGTACAGTGCTGAATGCATTGTCATCCTAGATAAGCCTGTTCAGTGCTGAATGCATTGTCATCCTAGAAAAGCCTGTGCAGTGCTGAATGCATTGTCATCCTAGATAAGCCTATGCAGTGCTAGATGCATTGTCATCCTAGATAAGCCTGTACAGTGCTGGATGCATTGTCATCCTAGATAAGCCTGTACAGTGCTGAATGCATTGTCATCCTAGATAAGCCTGTGCAGTGCTGAATGCATTGTCATCCTAGATAAGCCTGTACAGTACTGAATGCATTGTCATCCTAGATAAGCCTGTACAGTGCTGAATGCATTGTCATCCTAGATAATCCAGTGCAGTGCTCAATGCATTGTCATCCTAGATAAGCCTGTACAGTGCTGGATGCATTGTCATCCTAGATAAGCCTGTGCAGTGCTGGATGCATTGTCATCCTAGATAAGCCTGTGCAGTGCTGGATGCATTGTCATCCTAGATAAGCCTGTGCAGTGCTGGATGCATTGTCATCCTAGATAAGCCTGTACAGTGCTGAATGCATTGTCATCCTAGATAAGCCTGTTCAGTGCTGAATGCATTGTCATCCTAGATAAGCCTGTGCAGTGCTGAATGCATTGTCATCCTAGATAAGCATGTATAGTGATGGAATGTCATCGTAGATAAGTCTGTGCAGTGCTGGATTGTCATCCTAGATAAGCCTGTGCAGTGCTGAATGCATTGTCATCCTAGATAAGCCTGTACAGTGCTGGATGCATTGTCATCCTAGATAAGCCTGTACAGTGCTGAATGCATTGTCATCCTAGATAAGCCTGTGCAGTGCTGGATGCATTGTCATCCTATATAAGCCTGTGTAGTGCTAGATGCATTGTCATCCTAGACAAGCCTGTGTAGTGATGGATGCATTGGCATCCTAGATAAGCCTGTGCAGTGCTAGATGCATTGTCATCCTAGATAAGCATGTATAGTGATGGAATGTCATCGTAGATAAGTCTGTGCAGTGCTGGATTGTCATCCTAGATAAGCCTGTGCAGTGCTGAATGCATTGTCATCCTAGATAAGCCTGTACAGTGCTGGATGCATTGTCATCCTAGATAAGCCTGTACAGTGCTGAATGCATTGTCATCCTAGATAAGCCTGTGCAGTGCTGGATGCATTGTCATCCTATATAAGCCTGTGTAGTGCTAGATGCATTGTCATCCTAGACAAGCCTGTGTAGTGATGGATGCATTGGCATCCTAGATAAGCCTGTGCAGTGCTAGATGCATTGTCATCCTAGATAAGCCTGTGTAGTGATGGATGCATTGGCATCCTAGATAAGCCTGTGCAGTGCTGAATGCATTGTCATCCTAGATAAGCCTGTACAGTGCTGAATGCATTGTCATCCTAGATAAGCCTGTGCAGTGCTGGATGCATTGTCATCCTAGATAAGCCTGTGCAGTGCTAGATGCATTGTCATCCTAGATAAGCCTGTGTAGTGATGGATGCATTGGCATCCTAGATAAGCCTGTGCAGTGCTGAATGCATTGTCATCCTAGATAAGCCTATGCAGTGCTAGATGCATTGTCATCCTAGACAAGCCTGTACAGTGCTGGATGCATTGTCATCCTAGATAAGCCTGTACAGTGCTGAATGCATTGTCATCCTAGATAAGCCTGTGCAGTGCTGAATGCATTGTCATCCTAGATAAGCCTGTGCATTGCTGAATGCATTGTCATTTTAGATAAGCCTGTGCAGTGCTGAATGCATTGTCATCCTAGATAAGCCTGTACAGTGCTGAATGCATTGTGATCCTAGATAAGCATGTACAGTGCTGGATGCATTTTCATCCTAGATAAGCCTCTACAATGCTGAATGCATTGTCATCCTAGATTAGCAAGTGCAGTGCTGAATGCATTGTCATCCTAGATAAGCCTGTACAGTGCTGGATGCATTGTCATCCTAGATAAGCCTGTGCAGTGCTGGATGCATTGTCATCCTAGATAAGCCTGTACAGTGCTGAATGCATTGTCATCTTAGATAAGCCTGTGCAGTGCTGGATGCATTGTCATCCTAGATAAGCCTGTGCAGTGCTGGATGCATTGTCATCCTAGATAAGCCTGTGCAGTGCTGGATGCATTGTCATACTAGATAAGCCTGTTCAGTGCTGGATGCATTGTCATCCTAGATTAGCAAGTGCAGTGCTGAATGCATTGTCATCCTAGATAAGCCTGTGCAGTGCTGAATGCATTGTCATCCTAGATAAGCCTGTGCAGTGCTGGATGCATTTTCATCCTAGATAAGCCTCTACAATGCTGAATGCATTGTCATCCTAGATTAGCAAGTGCAGTGCTGAATGCATTGTCATTTTAGATAAGCCTGTGCAGTGCTGAATGCATTGTCATCCTAGATAAGCCTGTACAGTGCTGAATGCATTGTGATCCTAGATAAGCCTGTGCAGTGCTGGATGCATTGTCATCCTAGATAAGCATGTACAGTGCTGAATGCATTGTCATCCTAGATAAGCCTGTGCAGTGCTGAATGCATTGTCATCCTAGATAAGCCTGTGCATTGCTAAATGCATTGTCATTTTAGATAAGCCTGTGCAGTGCTGAATGCATTGTCATCCTAGATAAGCCTGTACAGTGCTGAATGCATTGTGATCCTAGATAAGCATGTACAGTGCTGGATGCATTTTCATCCTAGATAAGCCTCTACAGTGCTGAATGCATTGTCATCCTAGATTAGCAAGTGCAGTGCTGAATGCATTGTCATCCTAGATAAGCCTGTACAGTGCTGGATGCATTGTCATCCTAGATAAGCCTGTGCAGTGCTGGATGCATTGTCATCCTAGATAAGCCTGTACAGTGCTGGATGCATTGTCATCCTAGATTAGCAAGTGCAGTGCTGATTGCATTGTCATCCTAGATAAGCCTGTGTAGTGCTGGATTGTCATCCTAGATAAGCCTGTGCAGTGCTGAATGCATTGTCATCCTAGATAAGCCTGTGCAGTGCTGAATGCATTGTCATCCTAGATAAGCCTGTGCAGTGCTGAATGCATTGTCATCCTAGATTAGCAAGTGCAGTGCTGATTGCATTGTCATCCTAGATAAGCCTGTGTAGTGCTGGATTGTCATCCTAGATAAGCCTGTGCAGTGCTGAATGCATTGTCATCCTAGATAAGCCTGTGCAGTGCTGAATGCATTGTCATCCTAGATAAGCCTGTGCAGTGCTGAATGCATTGTCATCCTAGATATACATATGCAGTGCTGAATGCATTGTCATCCTAGATAAGCCTGTGAAGTGCCGAATGCATTGTCATCCTAGATAAGCATGTACAGTGCTGAATGTATTGTCATCCTAGATAAGCCTGTACAGTGCTGGATTGTCATCCTAGATAACCCTGTGCAGTGCTGAATGCATTGTCATCCTAGATAAGCCTGTGCAGTGCTGAATGCATTGTCATCCTAGATAAGCCTGTACAGTGCTGAATGCATTGTCATCCTAGATAAGCCTGTACAGTGCTGAATGCATTGTCATCCTAGATAAGCCTGTGCAGTGCTGGATGCATTGTCATACTAGATAAGCCTGTGCAGTGCTGAATGCATTGTCATACTAGATAAGCCTGTGCAGTGCTGGATGCATTGTCATCCTAGATAAGCCTGTACAGTGCTGGATTGTCATCCTAGATAAGCCTGTGCAGTGCTGGATGCATTGTCATCCTAGATAAGCCTTTGCAGTGCTAGATGCATTGTCATCCTAGACAAGCCTGTACAGTGCTGGGTGCATTGTCATCCTAGATAAGCCTGTACAGTGCTGGATGCATTGTCTTCCTAGATATGCCTATGCAGTGCTAGATGCATTGTCATCCTAGATAAGCCTGTACAGTGCTGAATGCATTGTCATCCTAGATAAGCCTGTGCAGTGCTGGATGCATTGTCATCCTATATAAGCCTGTACAGTGCTGGATGCATTGTCATCCTAGATAAGCCTGTGCAGTGCTGAATGCATTGTCATCCTAGATAAGCCTGTGCAGTGCTGAATGCATTGTCATCCTAGATAAGCCTGTGCAGTGCTGAATGCATTGTCATCCTAGATAAGCCTGTGCAGTGCTGAATGCATTGTCATCCTAGATAAGCCTGTACAGTGCTGAATGCATTGTCATCCTAGATTAGCCTGTATAGTGCTGGATTGTCATCCTAGATAAGCCTGTGCAGTGCTGGATTGTCATCCTAGATAAGCCTGTGCAGTGCTGAATGCATTGTCATCCTAGATAAGCCTATGCAGTGCTGAATGCATTGTCATCCTAGATAAGCCTGTGCAGTGCTGAATGCATTGTCATCCTAGATAAGCCTGTGCAGTGCTGAATGCATTGTCATCCTAGATAAGCCTGTACAGTGCTGAAGTGTCATCCTAGATAAGCCTGTACAGTGCTGGATGCATTGTCATCCTAGATAAGCCTGTACAGTGCTGGATGCATTGTCATCCTAGATAAGCCTGTTCAGTGCTGAATGCATTGTCATCCTAGATAAGCCTGTGCAGTGCTGGATGCATTGTCATCCTAGATAAGCCTGTGCAGTGCTGAATGCATTGTCATCCTAGATAAGCCTATGCAGTGCTAGATGCATTGTCATCCTAGATAAGCCTGTACAGTGCTGGATGCATTTTCATCCTAGATAAGCCTGTACTGTGCTGGATGCATTGTCATCCTAGATAAGCCTGTACAGTGCTGAATGCATTGTCATCATAGATAAGCCTGTACAGTGCTGATTGCATTGTCATCCTAGATAAGCCTGTGCAGTGCTGAATGCATTGTCATCCTAGATAAGCCTGTACAGTGCTGAATGTATTGTCATCCTAGATAAGCCTGTACAGTGCTGATTGCATTGTCATCCTAGATAAGCCTGTACAGTGCTGATTGCATTTTCATCCTAGATAAGCCTGTGCAGTGCTGAATGCATTGCCATCCTAGATAAGCCTATGCAGTGCTGGATGCATTGTCATCCTAGATAAGCCTGTGCAGTGCTGAATGCATTGTCATCCTAGATAAGCCTGTACAGTGCTGATTGCATTTTCATCCTAGATAAGCCTGTGCAGTGCTGAATGCATTGTCATCCTAGATAAGCCTATGCAGTGCTGGATGCATTGTCATCCTAGATAAGCCTGTACAGTGCTGAATGCATTGTCATCCTAGATAAGCCTGTACAGTGCTGGATGTATTGTCATCCTAGATAAGCCTGTACAGGGCTGAATGCATTGTCATCCTAGATAAGCCTGTGTAGTGATGGATGCATTGGCATCCTAGATAAGCCTGTGCAGTGCTGAATGCATTGTAATCCTAGATAAGCCTGTGCAGTGCTGAATGCATTGTCATCCTAGATAAGCCTGTGCAGTGCTGAATGCATTGTCATCCTAGATAAGCCTGTGCAGTGCTGAATGCATTGTCATCCTAGATAAGCCTGTGCAGTGCTGAATGCATTGTCATCCTAGATAAGCCTGTGCAGTGCTGAATGCATTATCATCCTAGATAAGCCTGTACAGTGCTGAATGCATTGTCATCCTAGATAAGCCTGTACAGTGCTGAATGCATTGTCATCCTAGATAAGCCTGTGTAGTGTTGAATGCATTGTCATCCTAGATAAGCCTGTGCAGTGCTGGATTTTCGTTAAGAAGAGACTACTTTATAACGAAAACAAAACTTAAAGGGGGAAGAATAGTCCCAGATAAGACTGCACAGGCTAATTTGGGACCACACTTTACGTTTATGCATTTTTCCAAAACAGAGGAGTCTTATGATTTTGAAACCATTTTAAAATGCTCGTAATTCTTTAAAAGCAACGCGTGCATAAACTTTAATGCACAACCTTAAGCAGCCTATCAATGCATACTCGCGATTACATTTGACAACATAATCAGCAACAGTATGTTTCTTTTTTATAATATGGCAACATTAATCATTTCTTCACTTTCATAAATGTTATACATTACTCTCTTAGTATGTTCTTGACAATTACATTGTTTCTACGCCATAATCAAAGCAACCATCGAATCAATGAACGTTATTTAAATAATAAAATTAGAAAAAAAAGAATTAAATTTACATAATATTTACATTATTTGTTTAAATCACCGAAAAACGATGCAGTCAATTTTCCGAAGTACTGAAACGATTTCGTTATCGATTAACTATTTCCTTTTAAAATAGTATAAATGACCACCAACTATTACCCTCGCTATCTCCTGCTTTGTTTAGTTTCGGCTAGGATACATTTCAACCTCCACCCTCACAAGCAAACAGTGGCATTCGTTATTGCGTTGTGTAGGAGTCATATAAATTTCAGATTCTACTATGATAACACTATTCGACACTAATTGTTTCACTTTACAAACGCACAGCGGGGTGTGTTTTGTAGTTAATGAGGTCATTCCCAATTAAAGCAGAATAATCTGCCACACATAAGTAGTTTAGGTATTATTAGTTACTATTGTTTATTAAGTTTTGACTCATCGGGTTTTTAGAATTTTCAACCACGGATTCACTATGCTTTTCTGGAATATCGTTAGAATTTTTTGTGTTTTTTAACGAAAGAAAGCCATTTGTTCGTAATTAGCAGGATTCAAACCCAGATACCATTTAGAGAAGCGTGAATTGAAACCATGACGAGGTGATAGAGAATGTAGAAAACGCCTTTTCAAGAAAAATGGCTAACTGGATGACATAGGTGTCTTTGCAAAGCGATGGCAAGGGATGCGAGGAATCCAAGTGCCTCATTTCTGTTTGTGATAAAAAAATACAAACAAACTGAATATTTCTTTGCAACCGTAGGTTGGATTTATAATAATCACTACGTGGCCATTTATTTATTTAAAGCGACCTATTGCTAACTAGTTGCACTCTCGACACTAGATTTCGTTTGGGTTTCCGTAGCTACTAAATATCCAAACTCAGATTATAACTTATCTTGGCAGTTCTTGTAAATTACGTTTTTTTTCACTTCGAAAATGCAAACATTGCTCAAAGTAATTTATGTACTGTTTAAAAATATACGTAGAAATTAACATTTCTTTAATTATAACGAACATTATTTATATTGTGTATTCTGTTTTGCTATAAATTAAATACGCTTAAAAAATACTTATTCTTTGTTGTTTAACCTTTTTGTACTATACACTTTTATCATCCATCAAATCGTACACGAAACATACTTCCTGGATTTTACTTCGTATTCCAAAATCTTTTTTTTTCATGAGTAACTGGATAATTGCATTATAACCTAGACACAATTACATTTTTAAATACAATATTAAATCCTGACCATTCAGGAGTAAAACTTACAAAAAAAGAAATGCAACTTGTCGGACCGATCCGATTTTATATATGAGACAGTCTAAATATTTACATTAATATATTTGGTTTCCATGGTGGACTACAGGGAATACTGGAATGTCGCACGTGATTTCAATAAAATGAGCAGTCCCCTCGTAATGGTGTCTCAGAGGGTAATCACGTGATAAACAGGATGGCGACGTCCACGTAAAGACAGTCTTTTTCGCCGTTTTAAAGTCTTTGTTACTAATTAAAATTTATAAAATACAAGTCAAATAAGCAGAAAGTGATTAGCGTTTAATTCCTATAAATATTTATTCTTTATCTCGACTTACCTGTCTCGTCATGGACGTCGCCATTATGTTTGTCGCGTGATTACCCCCTCTGAATCTGGCGTTTTTGACAGTCGTTTTTAGATATGGATGCTCTATTGTTTATATAAAATACACATGTGATAACGAGACGTCTTTTTTTATATTTTACGTCCACAAAGATGTCAAACAACGTTTTTTTAAATAATTAAACGTGTTATTGAGAAGTTGAAAAAATGGGAAATCATATCGAAGCCTTAATATAATTCAAAACAAAATCCAATATAAAAGATTAGTAACAGACAGATCATAATTTTTAAAGATATTGGGTACCGCGCTATGTATAGAAAAAAAAAACTAACTCACATCACCCGAGTTGTGTTGACCATGTATTACTAGTTGTACTCAATGATTCAATACACATTTAAATATAAGCTGTATGCTATTACTAGGTCGGCGCTTTTATTAGAAATACAGAAATTCACCATTTAATAGTATATTCTTATTTATAAATCAAAGCGCTGAAGGCACTGAAGATGTTCGCTATTGCATAATTTAACATGCAATTCATTTTTCAAAATCAATCGCAAGTTTGAAATGAACACACGCCATTCAACTTTATAAAGTGTGTGTCATAGCGCACGGGTCGAGTTTTGTGTGCACTTTTTATCATCCTTATTATTTCATAGAAATAACTTAGAAAAAATAAAAACAACATGCTATTAGACGTTCTGAAAGCATAGAAAGTATGATGAAAATGGTAATGAGAACTTAATATAAAGAGAATTTGCAGTCACCATCATATTAAAGGAATATTTTTTCTAATATCAAATAACTATCTCACCAAGAATATAACTTCATAATGAAAGTTCCGTGTACAAAACTTTTGATTTTTGACACCATATATAAATTCAAAATATACAATAATCTTCGTATCTTGTATATGGAGGAATAAAAGAGTATAAACATTGCTGTTTATGCTTTACTTGTTACCCGAGCAGTTCACACGGTGTCAACAACGCTGACCTAAACATAGGTATAGAGCACTAATGCGCTTTTAGGCGTAGCTGTTTTACTCAGTTTTCATCTTAGTGACTTTTACATAACGCCAACAGACACGTATGAATATTTTCGAATATTTAATAAGCTGATTCGAGATACAACCTCTGATTTTTTGCTTCATCACTGCGTATGTGCTCAATTCAAAGGATGTAGCACTGTTCAGTGTAAGGAATTCCGGACTACTCTCTGTTTGCTCAAACGACACAAATTGTGGCCCTGTTACAATTACGCGTTACAATCCATCTCGCAGAATTTCACTTTCGCCTCCAAGATGAGTAAACAATCATAAGCGAAATAGTATAGTGTCACGATAAGAGAAAATCGTTTAATTATCATACCACAATGTTTGCCGTACTTGGTCAGCACGTCTGGAAATCATTCCTTAATGTGTGGAAAGGCTGCCATTATTAACAAGTTTGCTATTTTGAATTCAATTTTGTATCAAAACGCATTGTTCTTAAATGTGGCATTTTCAATTCGCAATGAGATTTGTAATGACCCTCGTCATGCGAAAATGGATCTTATTCCATATGCGCCCATCATATAAATAGCCCACTCAGCTATCTCTCCTTCTGGTAAGGAGAAACATAACATATTGAGTGATTTTATAGCGAACAGCATCGCCTATGGCCTGACTGCGCAAAAGCACATGTTGGGTTTAACAAACGCTTTCCGAAACGCATAAGACCCATTTTCGCATGACGGCGCTATTAACGTGTGATTTAAATGTGTCGAAAGAAAACTGCGTTTAAATCAAATATCAACATACGATATATTTCGATAGTGAAGAAAGATGCTCATAACAAGGCATATGAGGACACATATGAAGTGCTCTCCCGTAGTATATTTTTTATCTACTCACACTAATGTGTGGTTTGACAATGCTAACACACATTTCATGCGGTGAATATGCAACTTACAAGTGAAAAAGACAACACAATAGTTTAACTTTTGTTTAATTGTATTTATTTATTTAGAAAAGTAAATTGCAAACTTTATTTCAAAGTCAGCGTATACGCCGACTACATTTTTAAAAGATATTAATTGTTATAAATATATTTGATATAATATATTTAGTTGTTTTCGGTTTTAGCGATTATAAAGCATTTTCGAGGTTGCCTATAGTATGCCTGTAGTAATTGATGAACTCATATCCAACTGTCTATGTATTGAGAACTGTGAATATAAACAAGCTAAACCTTCTACTATTGCGTTGCTAGCACCCGTAAATACAAAAGATCGCCGCTATCTGTTGAGAACCAAAGAACGTTTTCCAGAAATACCCGCTGTAGTAGCATGAACGAGGTTACGAAACAGGTCATTCGTATTATTATTATAAATTGTTTGTTATATTCGGGTTTAGTGATTATGAAACATTTTTTTGTTTTTGTCTATCGTATCGCTGAAGTTATTGTCGAACTTATGTTCAACGTTTTATAAATTGAGAATGTAAATAAGCGTTAACTTTTTCCCGAATCTATTAATAGCCTCAATTTACGACCTGTACAACGTCATTGAGTTGTATGTGAGAGCGTAACCTATTGCGTTGTTATCGCCCGTGGACTTTCCTTTGTTTATCGACAGGCGCATCTATCAATAGCCTCATGTTATGAATGGACTGAGCAAAAATACTAGGTCATGAAGACGCTGCAGAAAGTGGACTATTTTATTCATTCATAAACAATCTCCTCCGCGACACGTACAATACGATCATTGTTTATTGATTCTTTTCTATAAAAGCACCGTTCGAAACTATTGCATTTAACACGATATTAATATCATGTTTCCATTTGTGAATAAATATAATTGGAGAACTCAAACCTCTTGCATAAATTATACAACTCTTTCTCGCGCGGATACGCGTAGTAAGCGGTAATTGGGCTGCTAGTAGCTAAGCCGTATCGACCTGAATTTTTGACTAACCACCTTAGACGGTCGCTAAGCGACCATCTAAAAACGCTAACAACCACTGCCAGGTGATAGTAAGTTCACTCTGCACATTCACTGGTTAAACGCCGGTTAGTTCATTAGGGTTTCGCTGGTTAAACGCCGGTTTAATTCATTGTGTATACTACCAGGTTAAACGCCGGTTTAGTTTATTTGTACATTCACTGGTTAAATGCCGGATTAGTTTAGTTTGCACATTCCCTGATTAAACGCCTGATTACTTCATTTGGTACATTCACTGGTTAAACGCCGGTTGAATTCATTGTGTACACTACCTGGTTAAACGCCGGTTTAGTTCATTTTGTACATTCACTAGTTAAACGCCGGTTTAATTCATTGTGTACACTACCTGGTTAAACGCCGGTTTAGTTCATTTTGTAAATTCACTGGTTAAATGCCGGTTTAATTCATTGTGTACACTACCTTGTTAAACGCCGGTTAAGTTCATTATGTACACTCACTGGTTAAATGTCGGTTTAGTTCATTTTGTAGATTCACTTGTTAAACGCCGGTTTAGTTCATTTTGAAAATTCACTTGTTAAACGCCGGTTTAGTTCATTTGGTGCATCCACTGGTTAAATGCCGGTTTAGTTCATTTAGTATAGTCATTGGTCAAACGCCGGTTTATTTCCTTTGGTATATTCGCTGGTTAAACGCCTGTTTAATTCACTTTGAACATTCACTAGTTGAACGCCTGTTAAGCACATTTTGCACACTCACTTTTTAAACACTGGTTAGGTTTATTGTGCACATTCACTGGTTAAACGCCGGTAAAGTGTATTGTGCAGATTCACTGGTAAAACGCCTGATTAGTTCATTTTTCACATTCACTGGTTAAACGCCGGTTTAGTTCATTGTGCACATTCACTGGTTAAACGCCTCCTTAGTTTATTTTGCACATTCACCGGTAAAACGCCGGTTTATCTCGGTTTGCATATTATGTTGTAAAACGCCTTTTAGTAAATTTTGCGCATGTATTGGTTATACACTTTTCTTAATTCATTTGGCACAGTGAGTTTTAAAATCTTGTTTAGTTCCTGTTATAAATAAACAGAAGTGTCGAGAATAAATCCTTAAAAGAACCATTTTATTTTTTCAAACGCTGACTGCTATATGGATAACCCTCATTGAGCTAACGTCCCTTACAATTCTAATCGCATACCTTTAATATACACATGTTTAGAAATAAATCTTGTACCCATAAAACGCACCAGGATATACTAAAATAACCACAAATTGAATTTGAAATAAGATATGTGAAAAAAACTGACTCCTTAGACAAATTAAGTTGAAAATGATGTTTTTATTTCTGAGTAATTAAGCTGCGAGTGCACGATTTTGTCATCAGAAGTTTATATGAGTAATAAAACCATAGTGTACGTTGGTGTGTGGTATCATATTGTGAATAACAAAAGAAAACTAAATGCCATATTTCGTCGGATATCGTGTTCTTCGATTTGTCCTCTGCTATTGATGTTCTATTTATCCCAGACGACATTGACATTCTCATTATTATAAGGATCTCTGAATGACAAGCATCTTTTAACGTCTGTTAATATAGATTATGCAAAATTGTGCAATTATTTATTTATTTATTATCTCGTGTCACCTTTCATGAGATTATCTAATACGATACAAATATATTTAATAATGCCAAAGTCTGTCTTCTCCAATACTATCTCGACCATGGTTTGAGACAAATTTGTTTCCTTTTCCCAATCCTCAAAAATGCAGTAAATAAGATAACCAAAATCAAATAAAAAGGACAAACTACTTTGAAATAATTCATAACATGGATTAGCATACTTAAATTATACGCGTTGAACATACTTCCATATTCTGCAATGCAAATTTACGCATTCTTGTTTGTTTTCTATGTTGTCTCGTTTATTGTGACTTTTACAAGTACATATACATAACTTGAATTAATGTGGTAATCGGTTACTTGGCATAAATAAGATTTCTTTCCAGCGACTACACGTGTCATATTGTTTCTGGTTGAGCCTCGGTCTTTAAAAACGGAATGGAGTTGAGTGCATGTTCTTTCACGCCTGCACAGGCTTATCTGGGACGTCAATTTGCACACAAACATTAAGCCCCAAACGCGGCAAATTTCATTTTTTTGATATAACGTATCATATTGCTGACTTTCGAGATCACTAGTTGTGACATATTTTCAGTTTGTATACAACTAATAACTCAAGTGTTCTCCTTACTGCGAGTCACATATCGCGATTAGTTTGTATTTTTGATATATTTGCCTCCCACATCAACATAAGTACACAATTTGGTATCGTGTTACATGAAGAAATACCATGCCATGCACATACATGATACGCTTGCAGTATCTGTCGTAACGTTATCACTTACGCTCGGTTGCATTTTGTACTTGTCGAGGCCCTTGCGAGCAAACGCATCATTACTTATCACACCTTTCATGCATACTTAATTATTTTGTGCTCTTAGTTGTTCGAGATGAATTTAAAGCCAAAGATGCAATTTGTTTCGCTGGAATATCGTTAAAATACCGAATAGAAAGCCATATTCCGCACTAGAGCGGATTAAAACCGTACGTAGCTATAAGATAAAAGAAAAAAGTGACTTCCAATGAAGATGGTCTTTCGAAAGGAAATGGCTAGCTAGACCTCAAACGGCATTTCTTAAAACTAGAGCAATCGATACTATGAATGCAAAGGTCTCAATATTTGTGTACGGAATATAAACACAGAGAAACTCAAGTTGCTGAAAAAAGTGACTTCCAATGAAGACGGTCTTTTAAAAGAAAACGAATAGCTAGAACTCATAGCGCTCTGGTCGAAACTAGAGCAATCGATAGAATGAATGCAAATGTCTCAATATTTTTGTAAGGCATATAAACACAGAAAAACTCGATTTGCAAGAAGAAAACTGTAATGGTCTACTACTCAAAGATGGGAACCACAGTAATATAATTGTTATGTTATTGCCTCAGGCACTATTCAATGAAACAGAAGCACCCATAAACAGCATCTGTTGTGTATTTAATATAATATAGAAACATAGCATCAAGTTGTCAAACATACTTTTGTCAATTACCGATCGTTGAAACGTTATTTGATCCTGTGACTCTGATACTTACTGATGGATTCATTTTAGCCATTCCCTATGCTTAGTGAATGTGAATAAAGTGTTGTACCAGCCGCACAAGCGCATCAGGGACAACACTTGCCGCCGAAACTGGATTTTTGCAATGAAGCGATTTCTAATGAACGAAAAATATAATCAAGGCGTACATAATCGTCCTTCATTAGCCTGTGCGGCCTTCACAGGCTTGTCTGTGACGACACTTTACGCGCGTGAATTTAGCCTTGTTTTTCCAGAGCCCGACTCATGGATTTGTTCTTAAAGGGATCTTTTCACGCTTTGGTAAATTGACAAAATTGAAAAAAGTTGTTTCCGATTCGCAAATTTTCGTTTTAGTTATGATATTTGTGAGGAAACAGTAATACTGAACATTTACCATGGTCTAATATAGCCATTATATGCATCTTTTGACGATTTTAAAACCTAAAAATTATAAAGCGTTGCAACGCGAAACGATTGAATAATTTGGAGAGTTCTGTTTTTGTCGTTAAATTTTGTGAAACTACGAAGATTGCTTATATAAGGTACAAAATACGTCATGAATGTGTACTCGGCGGAATAGCTCAGTAGGCTAAGGCGTTTTTACTTCAGGACTCTGGCAGGACTCCAGGGGTCACTGGTTCGAAACCTGGACCGGTCAATGTTCTTTTCCTTTTTTAAATTTTATTCTTGATTTTTTACTGGAGCTGTTACGATCCAATGCTTACATTTATCGATATAAAGCATTTAATGAATAAGTTAAAAAATGCCAAAATCTGTGAAAAGGCCCCTTTAAAATCACGTTAAATCATGAAAATCTCGAACATTTAAGGACGGTTCCATAAAATAAATCAGAAATAAATATTACATTGTCTAAATAATACAGTATATCAATAGATGGATATAATTCGGAAACCATATCCAAAACAAGATGTATTAGCTATTTCATTTGAAAACAAAAACAGCAACCTGTACGTTTAAATTTTATGAAATGGTAGATATAAAAATGTCTTTACTGTAAGAAATGTGAGCTATTACTTGATTAGTATTTCCAAGACAATTACAATGTTCCTACACCATATTTCAAATATTCATGGGGACGTATTTAGTTCATAAAATTAGAAAAAAATAAAGATTTAAAATCAAGAGAGCAGATGCCGTATAAGAAATGTTGACATACAATTAAATAAGTATGTACCAAAATGTTACACAATCAAGTATAATTCTTGTCAACCGGTCTTAATTAACAGCACCAAGGAAAACATTATTCAGCATAGATTATTTTATCTTTTAGCTATGTCTGCGTTTTGAAGAGAGAATAGAGATTTACAAGAACTATGCAGAAAAGAAGACGAATTCAAAGATGGAAATTTAATCTTCATTCTGGGTGTTTAGTAGTTGCAAAAACTTAAACAAACATGTGCATGAAAAAAGATGTAAAGTTTCTATTTAAAATATCGTAATGGTTACCCAAGGCTATAAACGGATCTATTTTTCGTCTTTAACACTTTTTCACCTTTTCAATCGAACTTTCGACCTTCTGCAATCTTGGCAAGTCACTAGGTCACGAAAACACGTGTTACCAGTGACTTTTAAAAAGGGACAGGTCGACGATATAATTTGTTACACAAATATTTAATAACCCACATGCAGTAAAACATGCAATTGGAGTTTCAGAAACAATAATGGACATATATGAATTATATGCATTTTTTCCTATAAATATAGAACCTTGAAGTGGTGTTTTTGCTGGACAAAACCTTTAAGTGAATAAAGAACATTTAGGCTTTGATTTTGTGTTGGACGATTGGTAACTGACTCTAAATAAAGGGCCTCAAAGTGATGATTTTGTGTTGGACGATATGTCTAACACGACAGGAAAATATGCTATAATTGATAAGCACGTGTATGGAAATTGAGCATCAAAGAGGGTGATTAGATCTACAACTGCTCTTGACATTGGCTCTTCAACACTTTTCTGTGGAAAGATAATTTTCAAACAAATTGTCATAGATTAAAATATGTTTAATGTTTTATTAGTACAAATGAAATAAACTCATGGCTTCAATTTCACAGTACATTTTAATGCATACATGGCGCTTAAGATTTAACACTCAGTGATCCCGGCGTTGAAAACGGTTTAGGCCAAACCAAATCATACTTTTTCTTCTTGATAAAAATGTTTTAGAATATAATTAATACTTTTGTGAAAGGTAAATTAATGTTATGACTTTTTAAATACGAATATATGTGAACATGTCTCTTCAAGATAAAGTATCAACATCTTGTACAATTAATGTACTCTTGTCAAAACAAGCATTTATAGTTGCCAAAATTAGTCAAGCTACTACTTACTCATATTTGACCAGTAATCTCGTCCCGTTTGCAAGAAATATGATCTTTCCGAGAATCGTCATTTCCGGTTATCCACACCAAAAACATATCATTATAATCGCAAACACCAAGATAACACTTTAAACCGGCTCAGCAGACGACACCATGTCTATCCGCCTTTAAAAAATCTATATCCATTTGTATTCCGGTGCACACTGAACCAGAAACACCCAACGTGTGGCCCCAATACACACAATACACACAGGCTTCAAATGAAACTGCACGTGAGTGGTAGAACAATGTATGTCGTTTGTAAATTCCATCGTTTTTTTATGTTTACATGTAAACTTTGTCATATTTTGTTTTCAGCTCTCTTTAATACTCGCCATGTTTAGATTTAGATCGTTTTTGAATAAGAAAAGTGAGTCTCTCCGCAGTTTATTTGTTTATAATAGACCCTCATGAATTTAATTTTAAGATTGAAGTCCATTCGATTGTGGAGATAAATGGCGGTACGGAACCTTCCTGACACGGATGTCAATAAATCACCAACATTGATAAAAACTCAGAGATAACAAACTAAGTTTGTGAGAATGTATAAAGGACAAATCTAACGTTAATAAAGTTATGTGATAAAATAACGCTAATAACGTTATTCCATGAACAAATTGTAAATTATATGATTATGTGACAGAACAAAACGCGTGTATAGCGCACATACATGTATATAATAACACAGGAAAACCAAATAAAGTGATGTATATTGAGCTGCAAATGAAAATATTTTTTCGATATATGCACCTGTTTTTTAAATTCGCATATTTAAATTTAAGCTGACACGCGTTGCTTATGGGTTCGTCGCACAATAAGTCCCATAGTACTATGAATTAATTAGTGATTCAAAGAAATTATTTATAGGGAATGGAATTTAAAAATTAAAAATTATAGTATTCCGGATTACATGGATCTCTCAAAATAATGCGTTTATGAGTTACTAAATTATATTTTAAGGTTTGTTAAGTGTAAATCAACTTTGTATTTCAAGTCAAATCGTAGGTCTAAGTTTACTTTTGTAAATTATATACGTTTTGTAATGAAACTAATTACAGTTATTTGATACTGCAAAACATTAATCAATTTGGTAAGCATTTTTATAAACGCATGTGGTCATATATGGCTGCTTTTTATTGTGCTGCTCTGTAGGGAAAACTAAAAATATGTTATACAAATGTAAAATATGTGAGCTCAACTATAATTATTACGTTGACCATGTCTGATTATTGCAATAGAATGCTTCCAATTATTAGCTTTCGTTTAGTAGTATATGTCTACGCACACTATTAAAAATCAATTACATATCTGACATGATAACCCTTGGACTCTCAGAACAATCGCGACGACCACCATCACAGATTATAAACGTACTTTTTATTTTAAGCACTTAACTTCATCCGACGAACAAACGTTCACTTATTCTGCCCATAAACTGTTAAAACTCCATTGTCCATCTCTAGAGAAGTGCATTTTGATATTTTAGTTCATTTCTATATCTTAATCTTATAAGATATATTCCTTTTCAAGATCCAGTTCGAAGAACGATCGGGAAAAAAAATTCACAAAGACGGACTGATACATGGATAATCATGGCGGAACCTCCGTTCAACAACTTACTTATACCATGTGTGTAAGGTATACACGTCGAGAAATACTGATATTACGGTCATTATGTATCACACTTTACCACGGTAACAGCGTTTTAATTTGAAATATGCTATGTGCGAAGTAAATGACTCCTTTGGGTGGCTATGAAGCTTGTATTCCTTATTATTATGCTATAATTGTAGTCAACGGAGGTTTATATGAGTAATACACCATATTCTATGATGAGATGCGGTATAACAGTTTGTATTATAATACACTATTATCACAGATATCCTCGGGTATCGAGTTATCATTTCTCTCGTTTGCTATATTCCAGGGGATAACTCCTACCTTTTCAAAAGATCTTTGATCTGTAAGCATCGCTGAAAGTCATAAATCAGATTATGCAAAACTGCGTCATGATTTATTTATCTATTTATAGGTGACACTTTTCTTGTCAAATTTTATCAAAACAATTTATACTATGTTAAAGAGATCAGAAATGTAGTAAACACGATATACTTGTAATAAGGGTCAGATATAAGAAAGACAACGACTGCGACATTTTGAAAACAGTAGCATCAGCCTTTAAAAAATGCATTCGTCAAGCATATTCCATCAAATGATTTTTTGTATGTTTTCTATTTTTGCATAAATGTCTACTTGTTTAAAGGTGCATATACATCTCTTGATTTAATATTGTAAACAACGATTGCTTTTTAAAATTAAAGTATCGCCTTGAGAAACGGGGTAAAATGCACGTGCGTTCAAGACTGCACCGGCTACTCTGGGAAAACATTTAACGCACATGCATTAAGTCGCGAGCTAGACTCATTTTTTGATATGACTAATCATGTTGCGAAATTTCCAGATCACTAGCCGTGATATCTCTTAAGGTTATAAACAAATACTAAATATATTGTTCGTCTTACTTTGAGTCACATGTTGACATTAGTTGAAGCTATTCGTATTTTGCAATTGATTACTCGCCATAAATGAGGACATCATGCTATAAAAAGGTTTCTCTCCGGCAACTTATTTGTATTTATGATAGATGTTCCACCCACACACATATTAAATGCAGGAGATTTCCTTATCACATACTTGTTACGCATGCGTTATCCGTCGTAACTATGTAACTTTTACAGCGCCCGCCCGGGTGATTTTGTAGTTGATAAAGTCCTTGAGAGCAAATTCATCATTATTGTTCACACCTATCATGCATACTTCATTATTATGTATGTATAGGTGTTCGAGAATTTGACATGAGAAGCAATTAATTTTCTGAAATATCATTTAAAGTGTTAAGTTGTTTTTAGAAGAGAGAATATTTTCTGCGCTTATCAGGATTCAAACCCCACGTATTTTGTTGAGAAAAAAAACAATTACAACCATGAAGCAAGTAGGAGCAAAATATGGCTTCCTACAACTTATACGACATAGTAAGCGATATTCGATGAATGCAAATGTCTCAATATTTCAGAACGAAGTATTTACACAGAGAATTTCCAGTTGCAAGAGGAGAAGCAGTTTAACATTTTCTTTGGTCAGCTATTCAAAGGTATAATTGGAACTGAAAGCTACATAATTGCTGCCGCCTGAGTAACTATTAACTGATACCCAAGCGAGAATCCATTACATTTTGTTTTGTACTCAACAAAGTATAGAAACATAGCACTATATTGTCAAACATCGTATTAACAATACTCGACCGTAACTTTGATACTTACTGCTGAATGCATTTAGCCTTTTCTTTTAAATCATGAAGTTCTTGAACATTGCACTACGATGCGACGGAATTAATCAGAGATAAATATTACCTTTTGTATACAATCTAACATATCAATAGTTGCTTAAAGTTTCATCCGAGATAAGCCTGTGCAGTGCTGGATTTTCTTTAAGAAAAAACAACTTTAAAACGAAAAATATCATACTAGCGGAAAGAATAGTCCCAGATAAGACTGCACGGGCTAATTGGGGACGACACTTTACGTATATGCATTATGCGCAGTTTTTCCAAAACACGAGAGTCGTATGATTTTGAAAATATTCCAAAAGGGTATTAATTCTTCAAAAACAACGCGGGCGTGAACTTAAATGCACAACCTTAAGCAGCGTATCAAGGCATACTTGATATTACATTTGCTAACATAAACAGCAAAATGTATGTTTCATTTTTATGGTAATATGTCAACAATAATCATTTCTTTACTTTTATAAATGTAATAAATTTCGCTCTGAGTATGTTCTTGACAATAACATTGTTTCTACGCCATAATCAAAGTAACCATCGAATCAATGAACGTTTTTTAAAATAATTAAATAAGAAAAAAAAGAATTAAGTTTACTAGTATTTAATCCCCCGAAAAACGTTGCGTTTTCGATCAACGCTCGTGTTTTCGATCAAATATTTCGTTTTAAAATAGTATAAATAACCAACAAATATTACCCTCGCCATCTTTTGATTTTGTTTGGGTTCGGTTAGGATAAATTTCAACCGCAATCCTCACAAGCGAACAGTGACATTCGTTATTGCGTTACGTGTAGGAGTCGTATATATTGCAGATTCTACCATGATACATTTTGTACATACTATTCGACACTAATTGTTTCATATTAAGAACGCACAGAAGGTTTTTTGTTATGAGGCCTTTCCGAGCTAATGCAGCATTATCTGTCACACATAAGTAGTTAAGGTATTATACGTTACCATTGTTTTATTTCTTTAAACGCATCGTGTTTTTAGAATTTTAAACCACGACTTCACTATGATTTTCTGGAATATCGTTTGAATTTTGGTGTGTTTTTAACGAAAGAAAGCCATGTGTTCGTAAGCAGCAGAATTCAAACCCAGACACCCTTAAGAGAAGAGAGAAACAAAACCATGGTGCCTAGTGACTTAGAATGTAGAAAGAGCCTTTTCAAGAAAAATGGCTAACTTGATGACAAAGGTGTCTTTTCATAACAATGGCAAGGGATGAGAGGAATCCATATGCCTCACTTCTGTAAGTGATTAAAATACAAACAACTGAAAAAAATCTTTCCAACTGCAGAATGGATATCTGAAAATCACTACGTGGCCATTTTTTATGTCAAGCGACCTCTTGCCTACCGGTTGCACTCTCGACTCCAGATTTCGTATTGGTATTCGTAGCTACTAAATATCCAAACTCAGATTATAACTTTCTCTTTATTCATGTCAGTTTCTTGGTAGTTCTTGTAAATTGCGTTTTGCACTTCGACAATGTAAACACTGCTGAAAGTAATTTATGTAGTGTTTAAAATGTACGTAGAAATTGATATGTATTTAATTATAACGAACATTATTTTCATTGTGTATTCTGTTGTGCTATAAATTAAAACCGCTTAAAAATACTTATTCTTTGTTGTTAAAGTTTTTGTACCATCTACTTTAAAAATCCATAAAATCTTATTCGACACATATTCCTGGATTTTACTTTGTAATCCACAATATGTTGTTATTTTTCATGAATAACTGGATAATTGCATTATAACCTAGACACAATGACCTTAAAATATACGATAGTTAATCATGAAAAAAATCAGAAGTAAAACTTAAAAAAAAGAAATGCAACTTGTCGGAACGATCGGATTTTATCTATCAAACAGTTTAAATATGTACATAAACATCTGTGGTTTCAATTGTGTACTACAGGGAATACTGGAGTGTCGCACGTGATATCAGTATGGTGATGGTGTCTCAGGGGGTGTAATCACGTGATTAACAAGATGGCGACGTCCACGCCGAGACAGGTTTTTAGCCGTTTTATACCCTTAAATATTTAAATGAATTGATTAAATGCAAGCCATATCAGCACGAAACTTATTAGCGTTTATTTCCTATCAATAGCCGCTCTGTATCGCGACTTACCTGTCTCGGCATGAACGTTGCCATCTTGTTTGTCACGTGATTACCCCCTCTGTATCTGATGTTTCTAATTTTCTTATTTCCATATGGGTGCTCAATTGTTGATATATAATGCGCATGTGATGTTTTTAAAGACATTCGGTGCTCAAATTAACATTAAACTAGCACGGTGTTACATAAATTACAAAAGCAACAAGATGTTCGTAAAAATAATTTCTCGGACCCCCATACATTACACTGAATACACGTGATAAGTATTGCAAAACGCGTAATCATGCAACGAACCTTAAGAAATGCAGCATGAATAAAATGTATACTAATTACGAGACATGATTTGCTTCAATTTTACGTACAAATAGATGTCAAGCATCATTTTTTAACAATAATTCAGCATCTTATTAAGAAACTGAAAAATTGGGCAATCATATCGAAGCCTTAATGAAATGCAAAACAAACATTTAATATAAAAAAATCATAAATTTTAAATTCCTAAAGATATTGGGTACCGCGCTATGTTTAAACGGAATTTATTCACAAACATACACCATCCGAGTCGTGTTGACCGTGTATAACAAGTTGTACTCAAGGATTCAATACAAATTTAACTATAAACTGCATTGATTTTTTTATGTCGGCCTTTTATTAGAAATACAGAATTTCAACATTTAATAGTGTATTCTTATTTATAAAAAAAACGCTAACAACAACTGACAGATGATCTAAGCTCTTAGATTAAACGCCTGTTTAGTTCATACTGCACACTTACTGCTTAAACGCCTGTTTAGTTCATACTGCACAATACCTGGATAAACGCCTGTTTAGTTCATACTACACACTTACTGCTTAAACGCCTATTTAGTTCATACTGCACAATACCTGGATAAACGCCTGTTTAGTTCATACTGCATACTTACTGCTTAAACGCCTGTTTAGTTCATACTGCACAATACCTGGATAAACGCCTGTTTGGTTAATACTGCACACTTACAGGTAAAACGTCTGTTTAGTTCATACTGCACACTAACTGGTTAAACGCCCGTTTAGTTCATGCTGCACACTAACTGGTTAAACGCCTGTTTAGTTCATACTACACACTTACTGCTTAAACGCCTGTTTAGTTCATACTGTACATTTACTGCTTAAACGCCTGTTTAGTTTATACTGTACACTTACTGCTTAAACGCCTGTTTAGTTCATACTGTACACTTACTGCTTAAACGCCTGTTTAGTTCATACTGCACACTTACTGCTTAAACGCCTGTTTAGTTCATACTGTACACTTACTGCTTAAACGCCTGTTTAGTTCATACTGTACACTTACTGCTTAAACGCCTGTTTAGTTCATACTGTACACTTACTGCTTACACGCCTGTTTAGTTCATACTGCACACTAACTGCTTAAACGCCTGTTTAGTTCATACTGCACACTTATTGTTTAAAAGCCTGTTTAGTTTATACTGTACACTTACTGGTTAAACGCCTGTTTAGCTCATATTGCACACTTACTGTTTAAACGCCGGTTAAGTTTCTTTTGCACATTCACTGGTTAAACGCCTGTTTAGTGAATTTTGAACACTCACTGGTTAAATGCCGGTTTAGTTCACTTGAATACTATGTTGTAAATCGCATTTTTAGTCCAAATTACATGTAAATTGTGTAAACGCCATTTAATAAATTTTGCGCATGTATTGGTTTAATTATTTTCATAGTTATTTGGCACATTAAGTGGTAAAAAGCCTTCTTAGTTCCTTTAACACATACACAGAAGTGTCGAGAATAAATCCAAAAAGAACCCTTCTTGAAAAGCTGACTGCTATATGGATAATCCTGGATAATCCTGATACAGATTTTGCCCCTCACAATTCTAATTGCATACCTTGAATATACACATATTATCAAATCAATATTGTGCCCATAAAACGTATCATGGTATACTAAAGTAACCGCAAATTGAATTTGATATAAGATATGTAAAATAACTGACTCCTTCGACTAATTTAGTTGAAAATGATGTTTAATTCCTAAGTAATTTAGCTGCGAGTGTACGATTTTGTCAACAGACGTTTATATGAGTAATAAACCATAGTGTACGTTGGTGTGTGGTATCAGATTTTGAATAACAAAAGAAAAATAAAAGCCATATTTCGTCGGGTATCGTGTTCTTCGATTTCTCGTCTGCTATTAATGATCTATTTACCCCAGACGACATTTACATTCCCGCCACTATAAGGATCTCTGAAAGATACGCATATTTTAACGTATATTTATATAGATGCAAAATTGTGCAATTATTTATTTATTAATTATCTCGTGTCGATTTTCATGAGAATATTTAATACGATACAAAAAAAATATGTTATAATGCCAAAGTATTCTTCTCCAATAATATCTCGACTATGGTTCGACACAAATTTGTTTCTTTTTCCCATCCGTAAAATACAGTAAATGTGATAAAAGGTCAATAAAAAGGACAAACTATTTTTTTAATATTTCAAAGCATGGTTTACCATATTTAAAGTATATGCGTAAAATATACCCGCATATACAGAAATATGCAAACTCACGCTTTCTTGTTTGTTTATTACATATTGCGATTAGTTTGTGTTTTATAGATGTGCCTCCCACATCATTACAAGCACACAATTTGTTATCGTGTAACATCAAGAATACCATGCGATGCACATACATGATACGCTTGCAGTATCTGTCGTAACGGTGTCACGTACGCTCGGATGCATTGTGTAACTGTCGAGGACCTTGCGAGCAAACACAGCATTATTTGTCACACCTATCATGCATATTTAATTGTTTTGTACGCATAGTTGTTTGCCATGAATTCAAAGCCAAATATGCTATGTGATTCTCTGGAATATCGTTAAAATACCAAATAGAAAGCCATTTTCCGCTTTAGGGCGGATTTAAATCGCACGTAGCTACATGAGAAAAGGAAAAAAGTGACTGCAAATGAAGATGATCTTTTGAAAGGAAATGGCTAGCTAGAATTCATATTGCAATTGTCGTAAATCGATACAATACATTTTAAAGCTTCAATATTTTTGTACGGAACATAAACACAGACAAACTCCAGTTGCAACAGCAGAAGAGCACTTTTATGGTCTACTACTCAGAGGTGGGAACCGCAGTAACATAATTGTTATGTTATTGCCTGAGACGCGATTCAATGAAAAAGAAACACGAATTAACTACATCTTGTTTTGTATTTAACATAATATAGAAACATAGAATCAAGTTGTAAAACATAATTTAACAATTACCGACCGTTGTAACGTTATTAGATCCTGTGACTTTGATACTTACTGCTGAATTCAATTGAGCCATTCTCTGTACTTAGTGAATGTGAATAATGTGTTGTTCCAGCCGCACAAGCAAATCAGGGACAAGACTTGCCACCCAAACTGAATGTTTGCAAATTAGAGGCTTCTTTTGAACGAAATATATAATCAACGTGAACATAATCGTCATTGATTTGCCTGTGTGGCCTCTACAGGCTTGTTTGGGACGACACGTTACGCTAGTAAATTGAGCCTCGTTTTCATAGAGTCCGGCTCATTGTTTAGTTCTTTAAAATATCTTTAAATCATTAGTCTCGAACATTTATGAACTATTAAATAAAAATGTTCAGAAATAACTATTATATTGTCTAATTAATAAAGTACATCATGATTCGGAAACCATACCCCAAACAATACGAATTTGCTTTTTCACTTGAAAACAAAAACAGCAACATTTACGTTTAAATTTTATGAATCGGTAGATATTAAAATGTCTTCACTATAAGAAATGTCGTCTATTACTTAATTAGTATTTCATTGACAATAATAGTGTTCCTAAACCATATTTCAAATATTTATGAACACTTATTTAGTGACTAAAATTAGAACAAAATCAAAAGAGAAGAGACCGTAAAACAAAAGTTGACAGGCAATTAAAGAAGTAGGTACCAAAAGATTACAAAACCAAGCATTATTCTTTTCAAGCAGTCTTAATTAACAGCATAAACATTATAAAGCATAGATTATATATATTTTAGCTATGCCTGCATTTTTAAGAGAGATGAGAGATTTACAAGAACTTTTTAGAAATAAAGACGAATTCAAAGATGGAAATATAATTTTCATTGTAGGTGTTAAGTAGTTGCAAAAACCTAAACAAACATGTGTATGAAAAAGAGGAAAAGTATCTATTTAAAAGATCGTCATGGTTACCCAACGCTAAAAACGGATTTATTTTTTGTCTGCAGCACTTAATCAGCTTTTCTATACGGATCGCTTGACATGAAGGTACACCGCGACAATGGGGTGTACTCCCTGCTGGATAGGTAACCGATCAAGTCAGAACAAGGCCTGAACTAGAATCGAACATTCGACCTTCTGCAATCTTGTCAAGTCACTAGGTCACTTAAACACTCGTTGCCAGCGACTTTTAAAAAGGGCCAAGTCGACTATATAATTTTTTTATAAAAAAATGTATAATAACTCACAGGCAGTTAAGCATGCTATTGGAGTTTCAGTAAAAATAATGGACATATATGTATTATATGTATTTTTTCCTATAAATAAATGACCTCGAAGAGACGTTTTTTGCTGGACAAAACGTCACTTAAAGTAAATAAAGAACATTTAGGTGTTGATTTTGTGTTGTACAATTTGTAACTGGCTCCAAATAAAGGGCCTAAAAGTGATGATTTTGTGTTCGAAAATTAGTCTTAAACGACAGGAAAATATGCTTCTATTGATTAGCACGTGTATGAAAATTGAGCATCAAAGAGGGTGATTAGATCTACAACTGCTCTTGACATTGGCTCTTTCACAATTTTCTGTGGAAAGATAATTTTCAAAATTCAAACAAATTGTCATAGATTCAAAATATGTTTAATGTTGTATTAGTACACATGAAATAAACTTATTGCTTCAATTTCCCTGTACATTTTAATGCATACATGGCGCTTCATATTTAACACTCAGTGGTCCCGGCGTTGAAAACGGTTAAGGCCAAACCAAAAAACAACTTTTTTTTCTTGATAAAAAATGTTCTATAATTTAATTAATACTTTTGTGAAAGGTAAATTAGTGTTATGACTTTTTAAGTACGAATATATGTGAACAAGTCCCTTCGAAATAAAGTATCAGCATATTGTACAGTGGATGTACACTTGTCATAACAAGCATGTATAGTTACTACTTACTCATATTTGTCTTGTAAACTAGTCTGGTTTCCAAGATATGTGATCTTGCCGAGAATCGTCATTTCCGATTTCCGGATTTCTCCAAACACACATCATTATAATAGCAAACACCAATATAACACTATAAACTGGCTCACAAGACGATTTCAAGTCGACGCACCTTTAGAATATATATCCATTTGTATTACGCCGTACACTGAACCAGAAACACACAACGTGTGGCTCCAGTAATCGCGGGCTTAAAAAAAAAGTGAGTGGTAGAACAATGTATGTCGTTTGTAAATTCCACCATTCTTATGTTTACTCGAAAACTTTGTGATATTTAGTTTTCAGCCCTCTTATATACTCGCCTTGTTTAGATTTGGATCGTGTTTATTATAGACCCTCGTATTTGAATAAGAAAAGTGAGTCTCTCCGCAGTTTAATGTGTTTATAATAGACCCTCATGAATTTAATTTTAAGATTGAAGTTCATACGATTTTCGAGAAAAAATATTATTTGATAAAAGAGTTGTCAATTATATGAAAATGTGAGAGAGAATAAACGCGTGTATAGCGCACTCATATAATAATTTAGGGAAACAAAATACAAAATACGGTACCTAACGTATATTGAGCTGCAAATGGAAATATTATTTCGATATATGCAGCTGTTTGACTTTTGATAATCGTTTTTTTTTAAACTCGCATATTTTAATTGAAGCTGACACGCGTTGCGTATGGGTTCGACGCAAAATAAACCTATATTACTACGAATTAATTAGTATTTCGAAGAAATTAATGGTATCGAATGGAATATATTAAATATTTTACAGTATAGTATTCCGGATTATATGAATCTCTCAAAATGATGCATTTATGTGTTACTATTTTGTTAAGGTTTGATCAGTGTAAATCCACTTTGTGTTTCTTGTTTGTAAAAAGTTGTGTTTGAATTTAAAAAGTCAAATCGTATGTCTAAGTTTACTTTTGTAAATTATATATGTTTTACAGTTATTACCCTCTACAAAACGTTTGATCACTTTGGTTAGCATTTATATAAACGTATGCGGTCATATCGTGCTGCTTTTGATTGTGTAATATAGAGAAAACTAAAATTATGTTATACAAATGTAAAATATGTGAGCTCTTCTATACTTGACCATGTCTGATTATTGCAATAAAATGCTTCCAGCTTTTTTTTTGTTTAGCTTTCGTCGAATTTTATGTGCCAGTGTTTTTGAAACACACGTTATTAAAATCAATTACATAAATGGCCTGTTAATCCTTGGACTCTCAGAACAATCGCCACAAGCACCATCACAGATTACAAACGTACTTTTCAAGCACTTAACTCTATCCGACGAATAGACGTTAACTTATTTTGAACATACACTGTTCAAACTCCTTTGTCCATCTCTAATAATGCATTTTGATATTTTAGAGCATTTCTCAATCTTAATCCTATTAGATTGATGCATTCCTTTCTGGGATCCAGCTCGAAGAACAATCAGACAAAAAGTTTTACAAAAAGCGACTTATTCATGGATACTCCTGGCGGAACCTGCGTTGATCAACTTACGTATACCATGTGTATAAGGTATACACGTCGAGAAATACTGATATTTCGGTCATAATGAATCACACTATACTACGGCAACAGTGATTTAATTTGAAATAGGATAAGTGCAAATTAAATTACTCCTTTGGGTGGCTATTTATCTTAACAAGATGCTTGAATTGCTTATTATTATGCTACAATTGTAGTCAAGATGTCAACGGAGGTTTATATGAGTAATACACCATATTCTATAATGACGCACAGTATAACAGTTTGTATTATAATACACGGTAATCACCGATATCCTCGGGTATCTAGTTTTCTATTGTCTCGTTTGCTATTTATCCTAAACGACATTTAACTCCTACCAAGATCTCTAATAGATAAGCATCGCTGAAAGTATATAAATTAGATTGTGCAAAACTGCGTCATTATTTATGCATCTGTAAATAGGTGACATTTTTCTTGTCCATTTTATCAAAACAATTTATACTATGTTAAAGAGATCAAAATGTAGTAAACACGATACGCTTGTAAAAACGATCTGATATAAGAAAGACAACGACTGCGACATTTTGAAAACAGTAGCATCAGCATTTAAAAAATGCATTCGTCAAACCTGTACTTAATTATTCCAATAAATAAAATGCATATTTTATCGTACGTTTTCTTAAGAACGCTTAATTGTGTGTTTTCTATGTTTGCCTAAATGTCTTTTTGTTTAAAAGTGCATAAACATCACTTGATTTTACATTGTAAACAAAGACTGTTTTTATATTAAAGTATCACCTTGAGAAACGGGGTAAAATGCAATTGCGTTCAAGACTGCACCGTCTTCTGGGAAGACATTTAACGCACATGCATTAAGTTGCGAGTCAGACTTATTTTTGATATGACTAATCATGTTGCGGAATTTGGAGATCACTAGCCGTGATATCTCTTCAGTTCATAAATAGATAATAAATATATTGTTCGCCTTACTTTGAGTACCATCTTGACATTGGTTGAAGTTATTCGTATTTTTCAATTGATTACTTGCCATAAATGTTGACACCATGCAACAATAAGATTTTTTTCCTGCTACTTATTTGTTTTTATGAAAGATGTTTCACCCACACACATATTACATGCAGGAGATTTACTTTCACCCACCCGCATATTAAATGCAGGAGATTGGCTTTGCACATACTTGATACGCATGCGTTATCCGTCGTAACTATGTAACTCTCTCAGCGCCCGCCCGGTTGATTATGTAGTTGATAAAGTCCTTGGGAGCAAATACGTCATTATTTTTTTACACCTATCATGCATACTTTATTATTTTGTACTTATAGGTGGTCGAGATGAATTCAACAGACAGACAGACAGACGGGCGGACGGACGGACGGACGGACGGACGGACGGACGGACAGACAGACAGACAGACAGACAGACAGGACAGACAGACAGACAGACAGACAGACAGACAGACAGACAGACAGACAGACAGGACAGACAGACAGACAGACAGACAGAGACAGACAGACAGACAGACAGACAGACAGACAGACAGACAGACAGACAGACAGACAGACAGCCGACAGACAGACAGACAGACAGACCAAGACAGACAGACAGACAGACAGACAGACAGACAGACAGACAGACAGACAGACAGACAGACAGACAGACAGACAGACAGACAGACAGACAGACAGACAGACAGACAGACAGACAGACAGACAGACAGACAGACAGACAGACAGACAGACAGACAGACAGACAGACAGACAGACAGACAGACAGACAGACAGACAGACAGACAGACAGACAGACAGACAGACAGACAGACAGACAGACAGACAGACAGACAGACAGACAGACAGACAGACAGACAGACAGACAGACAGACAGACAGACAGACAGACAGACAGACAGACAGACAGACAGACAGACAGACAGACAGACAGACAGACAGACAGACAGACAGACAGACAGACAGACAGACAGACAGACAGACAGACAGACAGACAGACAGACAGACAGACAGACAGACAGACAGACAGACAGACAGACAGACAGACAGACAGACAGACAGACAGACAGACAGACAGACAGACAGACAGACAGACTGTTTTATTGACATAAACTTAACAGTTTTTGTCATGTTATGTCAACGTGAGTACATAAACGTATAGCATATTGCTCTTGTAAGGATTATCATAGAAAACACATGAATTTACATGTACAAAAAATGACATTGAAAATAAAACATTCCGAAACTTTCGAAATTGTAAATAGAATTTTCATATTTTACCAAGATTAGATTTTTTACAAATTATTAAGGCCACAACAAATTGATTAAATGTTCGATGGATTCGCAGAACCTAAAAATCTTAAAACTGAATAAAAATATTTTTATTTTTATTTTGCGCCCGCAGCAAAAAATTTGCTGCGCACCTATTTATTAAATAATTTAGTTTTATTTATCCTACGTATTTTACGTCATAGGCCTAGAGTGTTATAACACTTTGCGTTATTAGATTGGTGTATGGTTAAAACAAATGACAGCGTTCGTCTGTCTTGTCATGTCGGCAAAAGACACAAATGGAAATGTTAATTTTCCACCGGGGCAATTAGTCATTGCATCAAAGATGATTTGAGTTATTTTATAATTTCAACCGGATCTACATCAGGATGTGAAATGTCGCCGGTATGCGTTCGATTGGTAAAAATCTGCAAATAAACTTGTTGGTATTGATTAAGTTAAAATATTAAAAACTAACATGCAAAGGAGCGTTGAACTGGACGAAAAAATGTCGAGTATAATATGAATTGTACGAGCCACCTATCTACTAGTTCAAACTGTTGATGGCTAAGTGCAAGGTGTACATAATGCTCCTAAAACATGAATTTAACATAAGTAAGAAAGTGAAGAAACTTTCTAGACCTAAACAACTTTACTGGCATTTGATTGACTTTTTATCCCCCGCCAGAGGCGGAGGGATATTGTTTTGGCGTTGTCCGTCCGTCCGGCTGTCCGTCCGTCCGTCCGTCCGGCACTTTTGTGTCCGGAGCCATATCTTGGAAGTGCTTTGGCGGATTTCATTGAAACTTCGTATGAGTATATATATGCATAAGAGGATGATGCACGCCAAATGGCATTGTACACCATCTGTTAAAAACAGAGTTATGGCCCTTTGTATCTTGAAAAAATGCTTTTTACTATAGGCACTTTTGTGTCCGGAGCCATATCTTGGAAGTGCTTTGGCAGATTTCATTGAAACTTGGTATGAGTATATATATGCATACGACAATGATGCACTCCAAATGGCATTGTACACCATATGTTAAAAACAGAGTTTTGGCCCTTTGTTTCTTGAAAAAATGCATTTTACTATAGGCACTTTTGTGTCCGGAGCCATATCTTGGAAGTGCTTTGGCGGATTTCATTGAAACTTGGTATGAGTATATATATGCATAAGAGGATGATGCACGCCAAATGGCATTGTATACCATCTGTTAAAACAGAGTTATGGCCCTTTGTATCTTGAAAAAATGCTTTTTACTATAGGCACTTTTGTGTCCGGAGCCATATCTTGGAAGTGCTTTGGAAGATTTCATTGAAACTTCGTACGAGAATATATCCCCCGCCAGAAGCTGAGGGATATTGTTTTGGCGTTGTCCGTCTGTCCGTCACTTTTGTGTCCGGAGACATATCTTGGAAGTGCTTTTGCGGATTTCATTGTAACTTGGTATGAGTATATATATTGATAATAGGATGATGCACGCCAAATGGCATTGTACACCATCTGATAATAACAGAGTTATGGCCCTTTGTATCTTCAAAAAAATGCTTTTTTACTGTCAAATATAACACTTTTGTGTCCAGAAGTATATAGGCGGGGGATATCAATTCAACGAATTTGCTTGTTTATATTAAAATACAAAACTTTAAATACCCATTTTTTATTTTTCTTTCATTAGGAAGCAGGGCACTCAATCTATCAAATCTGCCGCCGAATTTCGGCGGCAGTCCCCCACCTAAAAAGTATGTTTTTTTCCCCCAAAAAACGGATTTTTTCCCTCAGAAAATGAAAAAAAATAAAAAAAATCGCCGAGTTATAATTGAAAATTGACCGTAGTTCGCGCACTGAACTATCTACGCTTATTTCGTTCTAATGGAATTGGTGGTATGTAACCTTAATAGATTGGACGCTCATTAAAACAGCGGGAAAAAAACACCCAGACGATCAAGAACGGCCGGAAGGTAAAGGTCAACGCAGCATCATGTCACATAACAACAAATCGTACAGGAAAAAAATAAACAGTAAAACAATCGAAAAATGCAAAAAGATTGACATTCTCTTTAAACAACAGTCACTTTCACAGATAACACTAGTGGTAGTACTAAAAGTCATGATGCGAGTGAAAGTATGTCTAGTTCCGAGATCGCAGAGCTTGCGCTCCCTGACTCTGTTGATATGGTCTCGGTTTGATATAACAATTTTAAATATGAGCATGGATCTTTTATTTTAAATTATTTCAAGAAACCACGTTTAGAATAGGAAACTGATTTAATCAAGTTCCTGTTCTTGCATTTTTCTGCTGTAAATTAAGTTCATGGCCTTGGTATGATATAACAATTTTAAATAGGATAATTTATTTTGATTATTTCAAGAAATGATGTTCAGAATATTAAAACTGCTTTGATACAGTTCCTGTTCTTGCATTTTTTTGCTGTAAAGTAAGTTCATGTATTATAGGGAACACTACTATCAAATATAATAGGCTTAAATACTATTATACAGGAAAATGAAACCAGTGAAAATGTTACAGTCCTTGTCCCAGACCATCGCCTATTTGACACCACCCGCTATGAGAAAACTTACCCATGGCTGTATTTTAGCTCAGCTAGGAACGGGTACTGTTGCAAATATTGCGAGTTTTTCTTCAAGAATGCATGTTCAGATCATGCATATGTAACACGAGGGATTAAACTATCAACACACCCTGGCCGTAAATTGTTAGAACATACCAAATCGGAAAACCACACGAAGGCTACAGCAAGTTACTTCAAGCCAAATAGTACAGTTTTAGATCAGGTTAGGCAACAAGCTGAGGATTCAGGTGCTGAAAAGGAAAACACTGCTTTGGTATATATGTAAGTTGTGTTCAAGAGTGCTTACTTTTTGACCAGAAAAAGATGGGCTGCTTCTGAAAAGTTAGACAATTTTGTTAAGAAATTTCTTGGCAAATCAAGAAATACTAGATCCCCTATCATATGCCCTAGAAGCGGAGATATTGAATGATATTAGGGCAGCATCATGCTACAGCCTCATGGCTGATGAGTCAACTGATGAAGCAAAAAGAACTCAGTTTGCTATTATTGTCAAATTTCTACGCAAGGGGAAGATCGAAGATGTTTTCTTAGGTCTCATCCACGTAACATCAGCCACAGCAGAAAATCTGATGGATGCCATTGAAAGGTTTTTAATGGCAAAGGGAATTCCTATTGAAAAAGCCATTCTAGTTGGATTTGATGGTTGCAACACCATGAGTGGTGAAAACAAAGGTAAATACAAAAAGTTTAACTGGGATATAAATTCTTGTTATAATAAAATATTTACCAAAACAGACCAATGAAAATAAATATTACACATGACAAAGTTTTTTTACTTAGTGTTGTTATGGTAACCAAACTATTGCCTGTAATTCTGTACAATTTATCAGAAGTATTCTGTCTTTGATACTTAGTAATAATTTCACTGGCCATCTGACAGTAGATATGATCTTCAGACAGTTTGTCTGATCAAAATCATTTAATTTCCACAAGCCTTCAACGGAGGTTTAGACACATTGTACCACCCCAGCTCTATGTCCATTGTCGAAATCACAGGCTTGCTTTGTGCATAAAGCACTTTGTAAAGGAATACCCAATCCTGAATGAACTTGATGAGTTGCTCATAGCAATTTTGGAAACTATTCACATATTCTGCGAAGAGATTTGCTATGTTTCAAAACATCCAGGAAGCGTACGGCTTAGCCAAGCTTTCATTCATTAGAGCTGTCGTAAATAAGCAAAACAAAAGTTAAATACAGATTTGTAATTTATTTGTTATAAACAAACAAACAAAACAATACTGCATGCTTCAAATATGTCAAACACTAAAATGGTGCCCTGCATATTTGAAAAAATTGTACTACAAATTCTGTTTTTCTGTTGACATTGTACTAGATGGCTCTCTCATGGACGTGCTTCTCAGAGGCTATTGGACCGATTTGAGTGTATTCTCGACACACTCGACACACTGTACGAGTCCAACCATGAGCCAGAAATCTATGGTGTTCGACAGACGCTGGCCAACAAAAAGATGATTGCAGTTACAGCTGTGTTCTGTGACATATTGGCACCTCTGGTTACCTTTAGTGATTACCTTCAGGGTGATGTTCATTCACCCATGTCAACGATAAAGTGAAAGTAAGTTGGACAAACCTACTAAAATGTCAAATCAGTTAGTAAGTAAACTGTATATAAACAAAGAAATAGTCCCGGTTTCATTGGAACTGTTAATCTGTAGAAATGAAAAGTGCAACTCCACTGCGTCCAATATTATAGTACCTGCATGAGTGGTATTTATTTATATTTTTATTCTACATTTTCAATTGATTGATTTTTTACTCTTTGAAACATCAAGTAAGTCAAATCAATTTTATTTTAATTTTATTTAAATTGGGCATGGCATATACTAATTAAAATCAACACAAGCTCTGAAGAGCTTTTGAACCAAAATAAAGCTTGAATTCATTTTAAAGTAATATACACTGACTAAAAGTTTGGCCACAGTGAAAGTGAGATTATGAATTTCTGTATACTATGATTTTATTTAAAGGATCTTGTCGACACACTGCTCACACTTGTAGAGAGGTTTAGGCGAGTTGGTCATGGGCAGGCTGACATAGGGCTCCAGTTTTCTAAGGTGGAAAGCTTTTGGCAGGACATTGATGAAAGAACTGAACTTGCAAGACGCCTCATGTACATGCAGCTGAATTTGATGTTGTTTTTGTGTGATTATAATAAATGTTAAAAATAATCAAGTTATTGTGTGCACAATATATTTAACTCTGATACTAGCAATTTGTCAGCTGTTAAGCAAGTTTTTAAACCAACCAATGCATGGAAACAAGAAGAAACTCAACACTTACATAGTAAATATTCTCTATTGTGAATGATTCTTTAGTGTACATATATTTCTAAAAGGGGACCACCACCTATCGCTGTCACTGATTTTGCTGAGGACTCTGCCATACCCATCATATACTCACTGGTTAGAGAGGTAACAGACGCATTCAGCTGTTCAGATGTACTGGGATCATTTTCTGTGTTCACGTTGAAGAATTTACCTGATACTGTGGCTGAAGTTGTGAACAATTATGGACAGGTACTAGTAGTTATATTTAGTGTTATGAAATTGTATCTGGCTGCCAATGAGTTTTAATTGATGTTAATTTTTCTTAATATCAAATGGCTGCTGAGTGTTAAAATTATGATATTGTATTGCTTATTAATTTACATTGTTAATTATTCCTGCAAGTTGCCCATCAACATACTGGCAAATCATTATGGCAACATCAAAGAGGATCTGTACCAAGGGCACAGGACTGTAGCAAATCTTTTGTACACCAAAGAACAAATAGTTTGCGAGTTTGATGGCTTTAAACATGACCGGAGAAGAATAAAGTAAAGTTAAACAAGTTCAACAGACTCAGTTATTCAAGTTCAACAGTTATTTGTTTCACTGAGTTGCAATTTTCTGTGTTTTGTTTGTTCTTGTTATTAATATTGGTTACTTGTAATTGTTGGTATCTGTATTTTTGTTGAATAATTGGCTTCATTTGGATCTGCTGCTTTTTATGATATTGCTCTAGAATAGATAAACGTTTATTTTTTTTAATTTGTACTCAGACTGACATTGGATAAATAACATTTTGAATAGTTAGGTTGTTTTTCACAATTGAAATGTACATCTTAATCGAAAAGTTGAAGGCTGCAACAGAATGAATGTTATGGATTTTCAGGCGGAATGCTACACAGCAGCAGCTAGATGACCAAAATTACCTCCTCCAGACCTTCTTGGAATCACCAGCTCTGTGTCAGGACTATCCTGCGATGCAGTACTTGATCATAGTGTCGCACCTTGTGCCTACATCCACAGCTGTGGTGGAAAGAGTGTTTTCTTTAATGACCAGTGTTTGTTCCCCTTTGCGCACTAGTTTGAAACAAGAAACTTTGGAAAATTTAATGCGCATTGTCAACAGTGGCCAAGATCAGCTGACTGATGCCAAACTGGACACAGCACTAGCAGTTTTCAGGAACAAAAAGGACAGAATGGTGGACTTTTAAATAACTGTTATATAGATTGAGTAAAAGTCCACCATTCTTTCCTATAGACAGTCATATATATAGTGTTAGAAATATATGTTTATAACAGTTAAACACAGTTGTTTTTTGTTTAAAAAAATTCCCCCATTTACGAAAAATTCCCCCTCCTAAGGGCTGCAGACCCCTTCCCCCAAAGTAGTGTGAGGGCCCTGGGAAGTTTTGGTTTTTTTACTTTACACAACTTCTCTTTTCTAATTTTAACAGTGCTAAAATAACGAAAGTAATGCATTTAGTATTGTATAATACCATAACCTATGATATTTAGAACTAATACAAATTCGAGATATTTCGTATCAGTGTTTTTGCCCCAAATTACAGACTCGTATAGGCTGTGTCCAAATTGAAAATTGTAATAAAGCTGTTTCTCAAAAAGTAACTTTTTCTTTAAAAAGTCTCGCCAAAATTTCCAAAAAATAAGTCATTTTTTTTTAAATAACTCAATTGGTTTATTGAGTTTATCATACAGCAGTTTAATGCTCTAGCACTTAATAATATACATTTTAGAAAGCAGTCAAACATGCACTTATTAACAATTGGTATACTATTATCTATAATAATAATAATAATGATTCAATATTCTCAATTTCATGGTTTATCGCACGTTATCCCCAATCAAAAAGGCACATGCTGTAAAATATGACGCGAAGAAAAATCACTGCTTATGCTTGATAATTATTGTATTATTTATTGTGTCATGTTATTAAACCATCATTGACAGAAAACTGAGCTTCTTATATAACTTTGATAATGAAACCTACATGTACAATGTTAAATTTAAGTAATAACTACCTGGTGTGAGTAAGCAGAACAGCTATTAGAGACTGTTTTTATTTATTTTTACAAACATTTGATAAGGGCTTAAACTCAATTATTACTTCTAAATGATCTTGTACTGGTATTTTGCAGATATCATGCATATGTTTGGCAAAATATATAAATTTACATTGACAATACATAATGTGTTTTTTTATTTTTCGCTTTTCACTCGCCTGTGAATTAACAAAAAATAGAATAAAAATCAATTTATTTTTATTTCGCTCGCTCGCTCGCTCCATTTTTGGGAAGCAAAAATCCGTAAAACAAATCATCAATTTGTTGTGGCCTAAAGGGTGAAGCTATAATATTTGAGTTTTGCAAGATATACAGATGATGAATAAAATAAATTTAAATAAACTTGTAAAGAAAAATAGAGTATGAAAAACATAGTACAGTTGTTAAAACGTAATATAAGACGAGCTTATATGGAAAAAAGCTATATGCTTAAGAGAAATCAGTTTATCAGTTTATATTAAAAGAACTATATCCCGGATAAGTAAAATTGGAAAATGGGTTTATAATAAATTTTGTAAGTATTAAATTGTACAAAAATTTGATTTTGTTATACAAAATAAAAAATATGCAAATATAGTATTTTAGTTTTGTAATACTAACATATATACATGATGAATAACATATATTACGTTCTGAGCTTGTACAGAAACATGTGCAGGATGGAAACCATGGACAGGCGTTAAAACGTAAACACGATAAGATGAAGGGAAATTAATTAGGTAATATTTGAACAAGTTTATCCAAGTTTAGTTTAATTGAAACATGCGGTATGGCTTGACATATGAACTTGCTTAGGGTTTTAACTATTTTTTGTTTTAAGTACCCATTAATTCAACACATTTAAACATACTTGATCTTTTATAATAGTACGCTAAGATAAAAATCAAATCGTAGTGAAGTGAAGGATGGGCATATCATAATTAAATGGTACTCGTCTACAATATCCCTGCTATTACTGGCATTACATTTTGCGCATAAGCGCTGAAATCTATCTATATTGTTATGTCTACCTGTTTCAATGGCTTATATGAGAGACGATTATCGTAATTTTGAAAGACAAATTCCCAATTTATTTGGAAGATTATCAAGATAAGGTTTAAACTCGAACTGGCATTTAAATTATTTGAATTTCAATAATTAGTTGCTATTATTTTTTAACTTGTACCAAGATTGTTTAAAGACATCTATTGTCGTAGACTTCAACATAATATGGAAGGTATTGTGGCAGAAGAGGGATTGTACCATACGTATGAAAATCCTTAGGTATCCAATAGTTTCTTCATATTTAATTGCCAATTACTTTTACAACATTTCATACTTTTGAAGCGTTCATACAATGACGATATCATTATATAACATAATCGGATGATTTTACACCAGAGCTGTATTAACGAACGTATCTGTTTATGTAAAGTGGATACCTACCTAGTTCACCATATACTCCTATGCTGCTTTGACACCTAGGGGCATTTTACAAACTTCTAGATGTACACGTTCTCAAACGATGAACTTTTAGATGCCCCATATCTCGCACCCGTAATTTAAAGTTGCATCCACGAATGCGACAAAACCTTGAAAAGCAATACTGGGTTTAATATATTCTAGATTTTTTAGATTATTCATTAAACATGTAGAGCTTTAAGACCTTTTCCAGAAAGAGATTCAGCGTGTATTTAAAGTAATTAAAATCATCGACAATGTCTTTCAATTCACCTTGAAATGACCGCCTTACATTGTCAAATGACGGCCATCTTAATCTAACACCATTACCTCAGTTTTTCTGATATTAATATCAAGTCCCCTAATATTACAATATTCATTTAAGTAGTTAATACTTTGTTAAAGGTGAGTTACAGACTTGCCGAATATTACAATGTCATATGAAAACAAGCATAAGTACAAATATCAAGTCATCATATGACAGTCCAGAACTGATGTCCTTTTCTCAAAATAGTTCCAAGTAATTTAATTATTTTTTTTAGAGAAAACAACACCGGCAACAATACCTCTCCCTGGTTGAGACCAATCGCACACTTAAAGAAATCCGAGTAGGAATTACTTTTTTTAAACAGCATCTTACTTCAGAATACATGTCTTTTACAATTGTTAATAATTTACCGTTATAAAACTTATAACATAGTCCATTTAAATAATTTTCAATCTTATTATTTAAACGACTATTTAGAATGCTCGTAAAAAGCTTATATAAATACAAACATCGTCCTGGTCATTATTTTTAAAAACAGGCACAATAAAACCCTTTGCCCATTATGTAGGGAAATGCCCAGAATGTATTACAGCATTAAATATATGTAACATATATGATGATAATATGTCGAAACTTTCGATGAAGTATACTTTTAACAAATTGTCACAGCCACACGATTTACTGCGTTCGAGTCGATGAATGGCTTTTGCAATTTCGTCAATTGACCAGTCGCCAAATTATCGATCGCTCCGCCCACATAGTCACGTGGTCTAGTGATTAGAAAACTCCGACAAGCAGATCGCAATTATAGCGGATTACGTGAGGGAAATTCTATATCTGTAATGATGTATTATGCTCTTTTCTATAAAATAAATTATTAAAGCCGCACACTAAACTAAACTGCTTTGTAAAACGTTAATACAATTATAAAAACTTTAGAGAGAAATGGCGTAATCAAAATAAATGAGTTAACGGCAGACTGACTATCAGAAAAGTTTCTTATACATATTATATAGGGAGGTGATGAAAAATCCGTCGTAAAAATGAGCATTTATTTCATATTGATTTTGAACTTGTATTCAACCGTCTGACAGTGAACCCGGTGGCTATTCATATATAATTTTGAAAATATTTTTATTAAATTCAAATGACATATCCATATCATGATGGGTTTTTTGTTTATTAAAAATGTTTAGATCTTTGTTTTATTGTGTTATTTTTAAAAAGACACCGATTTTTTTTTATTTAGATATAAATTAAATTTTTATTGTAACCATAATTTAATACAGGCCTGATTTCGTGGTTTCATTAACAGATAGTCTAATATGCATTTTATTACATTTATGTTTAATGCGAACCTGTTACATTTCACTATCAAAAAATGAAATGTTGGTATCACGGTGCTGTTCACGAACATTCGAATTGAATACATTTAGCATATTATGCATTTGCTTATTTATAACAAGATGGCCCTTATATGTTAATTGCAATTTTCACATTTCTCCAGTGACAATGTATGTTGTATTAGAAATGTTGTTGTTGTAATATAAGCCGTACATTTTACACTTGAAGTCGCTTTAAGCTGGCTAAGCCGCGTTGAAATCACCTTTTTGTTGTTTTTACTTTAGTTAAAACAATATTTAAGTTAACAATTTATAATGATTTCCCTTGTTTATGATCCACAGAAAATAAATATATAATTGGAAATCATTTAAGTAATTAAATAGTTTTCTTTTCTTGTGTACAGTACCTAACAATGCCTTAATGTTCCTTCATTCTGAGATCCACGCAACATACTGTTATTTATTAATCATCGACAATTACGCTGAGATTAATAAGCACGTGTGGCAATTATTATGTTGCCCAAACTGCTTAAAAATATTGTGCATCAAACGGTATAACACGTTTTATAGAACACACACCGTGTTGGTGTGGTTAAACTATTTATTGTGTTTGTTTTCTCATTACTCGTTCATATGTTCAAGAAAAAAAGATAAAATAATAACCTTTTATAAAGTATGTATAGCACCTACAATTTTGAATAATGATCGAACAGTAATGATCATGCATTTGATATAAAATCTGTGTAAACTCTTAAAAATTACGTTCATTCCATATGTACAACACGCTTTGTTTGTCGGACAAAATGGCGGCCAGATAAGCGTTGCTGAGGGGTGTGTGAAAAATCGATATCTGATTGGCTGATCGACAAAATGTGGGCGGAGTTGGCGACTGGTCAATTGTAATATTGGACTATCTAGTTCATCAAATCTGCATTAAACGCAATTAATTTTCTAAAATTTCATTTAAATCGTGTTTAGTGTGATTTGTTTCTAGAAGAGAGAAACAAATTACGATTCAGGTTTCAAACCCCACGTATTTGATTTTTTTTAATTAAGAAAATTGCCACCACGGAGCAAGTAACAGCCAAATGGAAACGGTCTTTTTAAGCCATATGGCTAACTATAACTTATATGACATAGCAAGCGATGCGATGAATGCAAATGTCTCAATATTTAAGTACGAAGAGAATTACGAAGATAATTTCCAGTTGCAGGACAGAAAGTTCTTTGGTCAACTATTCAAACGTGGAATTGGAACCAACACAACATAATTGCTGCCGCCCGAGTTACGATTAACTGAAACAAAAGCAAGAATCAATTACAATCTGTCTTTAACTTAACATATTATAGAAAATATAGCACTATATTGTCAAACATTTTAGAGCAATAATCGAGCGCGACTTTGATACTTACTGCTGAATTCATTTACCTTTTTCTTTCAAATCATGTAAAATCATGACTCCCTCGAACATTACAATACGATTCGTAGAAATAAATCAGAGACAAATATAACTTTGTTTACACAATCTAGCATATCAATAGTTGCGTTAAGTTCGCGCTAAATATCCATGTGAAGTCCCAAATTTGCGTTAAGCAGAGACTTCTTTTAAACGAAAAATATCATAAAAGCGAAAAGAATCGCCCCAGTGGGGGCGACACTTTATGCAAAAGCCCAGTTCTACCAAACACGGCAGTCATATGATTTTTAAACCATCGCAAAGGGGTCTTAATTCTTCAAAAATACGACTTGCATGTAGTTTAATTCGAAACTGTATCTGTGTTCTTGATAGCAGCGTATCAAGGCATACTCGCTATTTCGTTTGAAAACAAAACGGCAATATGTATGTTTCATTTGTATGAAACGGCAACTATAATCATTTGTTTACTTGTATTAATTTTATAATTTATTTTCTTATTATGTTCTTGTCAATTACATTGCTCCTACGCCATTTTTAAAGTAACCATCCAATGATTGAACGTTATTTAATTAATAAAATTAGAAAAAAATCTAAAAATTACAATTAAGGAAGTATATACCGTATAAAAAACGTTCAAAGAAAATTAAAGAAGTCGGTTTTACAAAGTTAGACAACCATGCATAAGTCTTTTCTACAGGTTTCAATTTAAAGCATAATGGACAACCTTTTCCGAACACTTTTATCATATGTTTTAGCTGTGTCTGCATAGTAAAACGAAAATCTTATCTAGAAAGGAAGAAGAATTCAAAGACTGATGTAAAACTTTCTACATGTGTATCAAGAAGCTACCAAACCCTCAACCAAACCAACGGTACACGGTTTACTGCAAGTGTATGAACGAGAAGTAATGTATATATTCATTAAATCGTCATGGTTACACAATTCTATTAGTGGATCTTTTTGTTGTTTCTTAGCCAACACATAAACCGACGAGCATAAGAATACCATTTTCATTTTGGACGCTTTGCAAGAAGGTGAACTTCGCCTTTAGATTTGTGATTATTCTGTGGTGTACAATAGACCACCTGCTATAAACAAAGAAACTCGGTTTGATGGATTTTGTGCTGAACAAAATGTCACTTGCTATAAATTAAAGACCTCGAAGTGATGATTTGTGTTGGACAGTAGGTCATTTGCTTTAAAAACAGTACATCGAGGTGATGGACAATCGGTCAGTCCAGGTTAAATGCCCAATCCTTGAGGCAGATAGACTTCAGCCCTTATCAGCAATACAATAATGGTCTGTAGATGTTAAGGAGCTAACATGCTGGGATGCTGACCCTTTGAGAAGGTTAACCCGAGAAAGTGATTTATTTCTGCTGACCACATGTCTTCCAGATAATCCAAACATCTGCATCATTTTGTGAGTAAGTGGTTGTGTGTGTAGTGAGATGTGAGGAGTCCATAACCACCAACCTACTCTTCAGATATGTAACTAATAGTTCACTATTGTTGTATTATTAGAACATTACAATACCCACGTGATCAACCACGTGTTAAGGATTCCCGCTTTATCCCGCTCCAGTGATAAGCCCTGCTCATTAGCTATCAAGTAGCGCAACTGTATAGACGCTCATATGCTACTATAAATATGTAACAATAAAATCGTAGAATAGAAGCTCGTGTATCTTGTGATATTGCCTTCACATTAGTGTTGACACTCACATAAAACATACACAATATACAACATGGTGTCAGAATAACGGACTTAACGTTCACATAAACTGATTTCAACTGCATTTCGTTCACGACGCGCGGGATACTAAACAGTGACAATGAATATGTCAGGAATTACACCGCCCAGCATGGACTGGGAGAGTTCAAATCTACCTGAAGCATGGGAAAAGTTCAAGCGTCACACCGAACTTGTGTTCAAAGGACCATTAAAGGACAAAAAAGAAGAAGAAAGAATCGCATACGTTCTTCTATGGATTGGCGACAAAGGACGAGACGTATATCAAACTTGGCAGCTCTCCGACGAGGAAAACAAAAGTCTAGAGGCACACTACAAGAGATTTCAAACGTACGTGCAGCCGAAACTCAACTCTGTCTTCGCCAGATTTCGTTTTTACAATGAAGTCCAAGGGGCAGACTCAATCGACAAGTTCATCACCCGACTCCGCCTTAGAGCGCAAGATTGTAAATTTAAAGACAATGGCATTCAAGACGAGATGATCCGGGACAGACTAGTGATCGGTACCAACAACACACGAATTCGTGAAAAACTGATCAACGAGGGTGACAAATTGACTCTCGATAAGGCAATTCAGATTGCTCAAAGTTTCGAATACTGCCAACATCAAATGGCATCAATGAACATTGTTTCCAATCAAACCGGTGCAACGTCAATGACGGCAACTCCAGTGGACGCTATCGCCTCCAAGCGGAAATCAGGACCGAAACGACGCCAGGCAACGCATAAGCAGTACCCACAACAACAACAACAGCAACAACGTGGACAGCAACCCTGTGACAACTGCGGCAACAACCATGGGCCAAACAAACAATCCTGTCCTGCCTTCGGAAAGCAGTGCAGAAAGTGCCACAAACTCAACCATTTTGCCTTTAAGTGTAGACAACAACGGAGTGCGCACAAGTCAGTGCATGACATTGACAATAGTGTTATGGAAGGTGCCTGTGGACACAGTGACAGTGGTTCCGGCGACACCTTAGAGTACTTCGTTGACGTGGTAAGTGCACATTCTTCACAATCTCCAGACCGTGCATTTGTAAAAATTTCAATTGGGCCAAATATGACTCTGGTCAATTTCAAAATTGATACAGGAAGTGAGTGCAATATAATCCCTCACGATACATTTCGCAATCTTAAGCTGAGCAGCCCATTGGAACCACCCGACAGTAAACTCACCTCATACTCAGGTGACCTAATTAAGGTTATAGGTAAAGTACGTCTCCCCTGCTCCCACTTATCAGACAAAATAGACGCATTATTCTATGTAGTCGGAAACAAAGCCCCTCCACTACTTGGCCTCAAATCTTCACTTGATCTTAAATGATCAAATTGACATATTCAGTTGAAAACTCCCCAAAAGAGCAGACGCCTCTTACCAAGGACACTGTGATGTCCGAATTCAAAACGCTATTCAGCGGTGTAGGGGAAATCCCAGGTTATGCCAAATTGCATTTGAAAGAAGATGCAGTCCCCATCGTGAACCCCCCGCGCAAAGTCCCAGAAGCCCTAAAATCTAGGTTTAAGGCTGAGCTTGATCGAATGGTTTTCGATGGAATCATCACAAAGGTCACCGTACCAACCGCGTGGGTTAACAGTACAGTTCTTATAGAGAAACCTAAGACAGGCAAACTCAGGGTATGCATAGACCCAAAAGCTTTGAATGACGCTATTTGCAGGCCCCATTACCCAATGCCGACGTTAGAAGACGTTACGAATGACTTATCAGGAGCTACGCACTTTAGCATCCTTGATATCACACATGCCTATTGGAGTGTGAAACTTGACCACGAGTCGTCCCTACTGACGTGTTTTTCGACACCGTTCGGAAGGTACCGATACCTACGACTACCGTTCGGAATTAGTTCCTCGGGTGACATTTTCATGCAGAAATGCAATGAAATTTTTGAAAATTCACCAGGAGTCCATTGTATTGTCGACGACATTCTTATAAGTGGCAGGTCAAGGGCGGAGCATGATCAAAACTTGCGAAACGCGCTAAAACTAGCTCAAAACAAGGGTGTCCGTTTTAACCCGAACAAATGTATTATAAGTGCGACTGAAGTGCCATTCTTTGGTCATGTTGTTTCAAGTCAAGGTCTGAAACCCGACAGTAGCAAACAAAACGCAATTACGGATCTTAAAGCCCCCCAAACTCGAGCCGAGTTAGAGACTTTTCTAGGCATGGTCAACTACCTGGCAAAATTCGCGCCAAATCTCGCAGAGATTACAGCCCCCCTTAGGAGCCTCTTGCAAAAGGAGGTAGAATTCCTCTGGGATGACCCTCAATCGCGCGCTTTCGAAAAAGTCAAGGCCGTGATTACGAATGCACCAGTTCTAGGTTACTTTGACCCCAAGGAGCCCCTTGTGCTTGAATGCGACGCCTCTCAAAACGGGTTAGGTTGCTCCCTGTGGCAGAAAGGTAGGCCAATTGCGTATGCTTCAAAAAGCTTGACCGCAAGTGAGAAGCTGTATGCAAACATTGAACGCGAACTACTTGCAATTGTGTTTGGTTGCAAGCGATTCCACCAACTGACGTACGGACAACACGTGACTGTTCACAGTGATCACAAACCGATTTCGTCAATCATAAAAAAACCTCTATCGGCAGCGCCTCCGAGGCTGCAGAGACTACTTCTGTCATTACAGAAATACGACATCACTGTGGAGCATGTGCGTGGTAAAGACATACCCGTCTCAGACTATCTGTCAAGACACTCAGTTAATGACACGTACCCAACTCTAATTGACGGATTGGACACACACGTTCATTCGGTTAGAAAGAAACTGCTGGTGACTGACAGACGTTTAGAAATAATCAGACAGGCAATTCGTGACGACAGTCAGATGCAACTTCTAAAGCAGACGATACTCGATGGCTGCCCAGAATCTCGGTCAAATTGTAACCCCGTGATTACGGAATTCTTCAATCATAGGGATGAGCTGTCTTATGAGGATGACCTAATTTTCAGAGGTCAAACACTCCTTATTCCGAAATCTCTGCAGCCCGACATGATCAGACAGGTACACATAGGTCATTTAGGCGTGACGAAGACCCTGCAGCGGGCCAAAGACTGTATGTTTTGGCCTGGCATGCAAAAGCAAATCTCAGAGCACATTTTACAATGCCAAATTTGTCTCACTCACAGAGACTCGAATGCTAAAGAGCCAATGATTACATCAGAATTCCCAGACAGGCCTTATCAAGTTTTGTCAACAGACCTGTTTCATTTTGACAATAGGAATTACCTACTGACAGTGGACCATTATTCGAATTTCTTCGAGATTGACTTTCTACCGGACACAAAGTCGTACACAGTAATTCGAAAATTGCAGACACATTTTGCTCGCAACGGAATTTGCGACGTGCTGCATAGTGACAATGGACCTCAGTTCTCTAGCACTGAGTTTGCTGACTTTGCAAAATCGTGGCATTTCACACACGCCACATCATCGCCGTTACACTCGCAAGGAAACTGTTTAGCCGAGCGAAGTGTGGGCATCGCCAAAAAACTTATGAAAAAGGCTAGGGATAGCAATCAGAACATCTATGTCGTACTATTAGAGTACCGAAACACACCACTCAACAGTGGCTACAGCCCTGCACAGCTGTTACTCAATCGCAGAACTAAGTCAGTATTACCGATTACAAACAAAGCACTGTGCCCCCAGGCTATCAATGCCCGCAAGGTCAAACAGTGTTCAAAATACACTCAAGCGAGAAGCAAGCATAACTACGATAAGTCGGTCAAATCCCTTCCGCCTCTAAATGTAAATGACCCTGTTAGGATACAGATGGGTAAAATTTGGGTTCCGGGAAAAGTGATACAAAAGCACTGTCCAAGGTCTTACACCGTACAGACGCGAGAAGGAGTAGTGTATCGCAGAAATCGCATTGCGTTACACAAAACTAATGAAAATGTTTCAGACATATCTGTACCCGACTACAACATCCTTGCAAATACCCCTAAGGAACCCCAATCAGCTGCTTCAGCCAAGACTGCCCAGGTCATACCTTTAGACAATTCTTATGCAACACGGTCTGGGAGAGTAGTTAAGAAGAATGCGCGCTTCTACGGAGCGGAGTATGACAACCGTTGATTTTATAATCATTCAATACGCAGACAACTTCATGTTCTATAATAATGCATAAACTTTAATCTTGTTATATTTTGATTTATGCATAGCACACAGAATCAATACAAAACAAACTCGGTACATAGAGTACTTAATTTGTGTTCTATAATCATACTTGAATTTTAAACCTTGTTATATTTCGATTTAAACATGCAGTTCAATTTTCTTTTATTCATGAAGAGGGAAATGTTGTATTATTAGAACATTACAATACCCACGTGATCAACCACGTGTTAAGGATTCCCGCTTTATCCCGCTCCGGTGATAAGCCCTGTTCATTAGCTATCTAGTAGCGCAACTGTATAGACGCTCATATGCTACTATAAATATGTAACAATAAAATCGTAGAATAGAAGCTCGTGTATCTTGTGATATTGCCTTCACATTAGTGTTGACACTCACATAAAAAATACACAATATACAACAACTATTACAGCTTTTAAATATTAATAAGGTTTAATAAACCTTTTCCTTCATGCACATGCAAACATTATCATTTTGAATGATCAATTTTGACACTTTAGCTCATAAACATTCATGAAGTATCCAAATCTTATAACAATTTTCATAAACCTTGTGAACACTGTAGAACTCACATTTGATGCCCAATCTTCATGTTACTTTAATGTGATAAATATTACCTTTTAAGGGATTCTCTTTTCTCATATATTATATGCTCTTCAATTTCAGAAAATCTTCAGCAACAAACTAGAAGTGGGCTTGGATTCATTATGAAATGTAGATAAACATGTACATGTGCAGCTGATAATAAGTTCATCTATCAGTATCTATATCTATCTATCTATATAAAGGTCCCTGTATTAGTGTGTGTTACTTGCATAAATTGAGAGTGTTTGCTTAACCTTATAACATTTTTGTTAACGAGAAAATGAAAGTTATTTGTGAAGTATCATGAATGGACAATAACGGCTTAAGCATTTACCGTATTGAGTGTGTTTATAAAGTGTACATAGGATTTTTTTTAAATAACTAACCTTGTATAACCTAAATATTCATAGATGATAATTCGGTCTTTTCGAAACTAAGGGCGAACAAAAGTTGTTTCCCATTCGGGTAGGTATCGGGTAAAAAGTAAACAAATCAAACGAAAATACGGTCTGCATCTCAGATCTCTGAAATCGTAATATTTACTGTTCATTTCAATTAAAATTTTACGTATACAGTTATTTCTTCATTGATTGATATAGTTATAGTTTGTGTACATTAGTAGATTAATGCTGTATTGTCATATGATTTCGCGACACCGATCTTTTTTTAAACTCTGCCTGTTGCATTATTCAATTGATACCCAACATTTATTACGTTTCTGTAAGATATTTCATTGATTGATACACCTCATTAATGTGGGTTTATTATCAAATATTGATTGATATTCTTCTGTCACTGTCACACTTGACTATCAGTTTCTGGAAACATTTGTTTTAACCGCAATTTCATACCAGTTTAGAGTAAATTTCTTGATTTTACGATTAACAAATTATGATGTTTTTGAACTTTATTTTATTTAAATATATTTCCTTTATAATACTGTGTGAGAGTGTTGTGAGTGGTAATAGTTTAGTGTTGTGTTGTTTATTTTCACTGTCCACTGACAAAATTAATTGACCTGGTTCTTCTTCGGATATACAGATCTTGCTGACTCGTTTGCTTGCTTTAAGATTCTGATTTTATTTCCAGTCGGTTAATATTAAGCCATCTTACTGTTAATGATTTAATCACGTGAAATTAAATTGCTTGCATTATTTTTTATGAATATTAACAATGAATGTCGTCTAAATTTTTGTTCGACATATATACAATGTGACCCATAGAGAATTGCTATTATATTGTCTTTTTCATCGAAGAATTTGTTACATTTTACATTTACATTGCAAAGCTGGGGGATGTTTTATTTATTTCAATTCTATTTGACAGGGGATGGATCGTACGCAAGTAACTGGCGTGGCGTAAGTGAGAAAAATAGTAACTGGTGTTCAAAATGGCGGTTAACGGGTGAATTGTGAATGTTTTCGTCGGGGTTTTTGAAAGGTTTGTACATTTACGATACTTATTCGACATTATACTTACGCACAGGATGATCTACTGATATCCATTTAACCTCGGTATAGATCCTATTGATGAATTATCAATATTACAAAAGTTATTGAAGACTTTATGCACAAGATTCTCATTGTTTACGATTGACACGGTTCATTGTATGTGCATTTTTATGCCATATATAAGGGTTTCTCAGCAGTTTTTATGGAAAGGTGGACTAAAAAACCATTATAGTTTACCTTTAATGAGCACCAGGATGCTTCCAACAGGAAATCGCAATATATGCATCAAAATTGGAAAATTAAACCCCATTTCAATAACTGGTGAGCACATTACCCCCACTTTCAGTAACTCGTGTTTATTTAAAAAGCACACTAGGTATGTGTACATAAAAACAAGGCTTGAAATCACCAACGTTTAAGTCTGATTTAAAGACTCAGACTCGAAAAGAATCGAAATGTCATTTTATCTACAATTCGTTTCACACAAAAATCACATAATAACAATTAATACTAATAACAAAGTTATGGACCGGAAACACAATTATGGACAGACGTACAGACTGACGGACGGTGCAAAGACTATATGTCTTCCTTCGGGAACATCATAACGCATTATTTAAATTTAATTGCAGTTTTTGGATTTCTCTCTCTATGCTACAAACACTTAATGTTTCAGAAACCATGAGTTTGACATAAGGGCTCCGCACAAAGGAAAGAAGGGAACGATAAGCAACCTCGGTGGAATTCCGAAAGGCGTTCAGTCGATTCGGGAGCACTTCAAAGTTAATGAATCAAAAAGACTACCTTCTTTAAGACTTGGGATTTCATCTAATGATTTAAACGAACTCTAAATAAATCAAATAATGCTCTTTTCATAATAGCTGATTTAAAGTGACTTTGACATTAAAAAGGGATTCATATTGACAATGTTGTTTTAATTATAAATAAATGATTTTGTATAAGCAAGGAAGGAATAAGTAATGCAACGGATATCATTTCTTGCTAGCAGTATTTGAACATGACATTTTTTAAATACGAGTTGTTTACCCTTTTCTGAAATGTCAACATTTTATATAACCCTACTAAATTTATAAATAATTGACTTAAAGTGACTAAAATAGTCAGATATGTGTTTGTTAAGGTACTGTCGAATTAAATATAATAATATTTATGTTAAAACATATTTTTGTAAGTTGCTTACCTGCCAAGGGTTAACACAAGACTGCTAAGCAATTGTTTGTATAACAGAACAACTATACGTATTGCATAAAAAGGCAACATTTTTCAATATCGTTTTGTGCGGTTCAGATTGGGTATGATTAAACTTCAGGAACAATGCCGGTTGTAAACCAGTAGCATACATATTTATATTTTATTCTTAATCTTAACTTGAAAAAATGCGTATCACGCTGAAACGAGTAAGAACCTGTAATTGTTACACATTACAATTTCAGCCTCATAATAATTTTAGTTGATAAAATGAAAACGTATTATTTTTTTTCTAATTTAGAAAGTAAATGATCAACCCTGAAGATTTAAACAAGTAATACTGACTTAATATCATTATGAAATATGACCCCTCATTTTTTCTCCAAACAACTTATCTCCGCAAATAGTAAATGGAGAATAACCCAAACTTGATATGTGTTTATAGGTAACTTCACAATTGTCCTTGGTTAATTAACCATGATGCTGACATCTGTTTTGTATTTATTTATAAAAGCATTTTCAGTGATTGTGTTGTTTAAATTCAACATTAACCATTTGGTATTGTGCTATTTTTTGTTAAGACTTGTCTAAGTAAAAAGGAGTACTTCTATATTTTATTCCTTACATTGTTATATCTATGAATACACTTTAGTCCCTTTAAACCAATGTGGGAACAATATTTGTCTCCCGGAAATCATGGAAAAGCTTTTGTCAGATAATGTGCATAAGAGACAAATAACAAGATTCAACGAGGCCGTGTTTTTTTATTTAAAGTGTTCTCGGAATGTTGATCAGTATGAGATTAAAAGTAAATAATATTTGTGTGACACGGTAAAAGTTGTATTACCCGTTTTGTGACTTTCACGTTTGTGTTTTACATGAATGCATGAATCTGTATAATACAATACACATGAGCTGTTCCATACAAATAAGACAAAATAAAATGTACTATACTTATTGTTACGTTTATTAGCATTTAAATAATGATTCAAAACGAATAAATGTAAATTGACCAGAAACACGGGAGACGCGTTCTGAGAAAACTGGACATAATGCTTGTGCGTAAAGTGTCGTCACAGATTAGCCTGTGCAGTCCGCACAAGCTAATCAGGGACGACACTTTCCGCTTTTATGACATTTTTAATGAAGTCTCTTCTTAGGAAAAATCAAATTAAGGCGGAAAGTGTCGTCCCTGATTAGCTGTGCGGACTGCACAGGCTAATCTGGGACACTTTACGCACATGCATTATGCCCAGTTTTCTCAGAACACGACTCACGGTATTAACACACAGTGTGTTACTATTTACGAATGTAATAATAAGGAAACATAAAATCACATTACTATTTGTAATGATAATCACAGCGGTTCGGAGGGGGGGGGATATTTATCACAATAAAATGTGAGCACACTCAGACTCCATGCCAACTTTAAACGACTAGAAAAGTATATTACGGTATTAAGGTATGGTTTATGTCACTTATATGATACTTAACTAGCACCAAAATCCATACTAAATAAAACCTTTGCATGAATTCCAACACAAAATATTTTTAAATATATTAACAATGAATATGCCGAAATCCGAACACAATGTTTACATATTTTTTGATTATCTATCTGTCCTTGTGTTATAATCACATAAAAATTTACAAAATCACATATTATTGGAATGAACATATTGGGAAATAAGAACAAAAACAACAACGTGTATCAAACACTTATTTCCAGAATGTCTACTCTTAATATAGAACATACAGCTTGTAAACAAAAAACTTAAAAAATCAACTGTGATAACTTAATTATTAAAATCAATTTTTCCTATCCTATTTATAAAATAACGGATGTGTAATACATGTACAGTCAAAATTATGACCTAAAACATGTCATACAATGCAAGCCTATAAGTTTCAAAACATTCGAGAAAAATAACTTCAAAAAGACTGTCAGTGTTTACTTCCTGATTACTAACATTAAAGTGATATTATGGGCATCTAACAGTTTATAGGCGTCTATCGCAACCGTTGTTAATTTTTGGTGTTTTCACTTCATATACTCTTATATATGTTTATTCAGCATCGACATAGAGCTACTAAAACAATGATATACTAAATTTAGTTTTAGTGCAGATTCGTTCATACGACACAAAGACACAATTTTGTTTTACGGATCATTTCGGCTTACACGACTCACCAGTCACGTAAAATATCGAATATAAAATATATTTTTATAAACAACTGGTAGCAAGATGAGTTGCAGATAATTGGTCAGTAACCACATTTTACCGAACTCTTTTGACCTGTTAATTCTTTTCAGCTCAATTCAACAGTGAAAAATACCCATAATATCACTTTAAAACGACGATAAAGCTCAAATTAATTAAAGGAAACATTGTGATTTTTGGTTTGAATAGGAATTTCGTTAATTAAGCAAAAACTGACACTCAACTTTTAAAACAAACAATTCAAACAATGAATTAATAAACAGTGAAGCAGTGGCAAAAGTTGTAGTTTTACAAGAAAGGGTGTTAGAATTACCCTTGATTTATTTCCACACCACATTCCTTAATATGATTTTTCATTCAATGCTTCCATTTGAACATTTTTCCACAGACGTGGAAAGAACATTTGGGAGCATCGTGCTTATTCATGTGCTGTTTCAACAGCCTCATTGTCTTAAATGTTTTGGTGCATGTTGCCTAGGCATGCTTTCCTTCTCCATCGTCCGGAGGGCTGCATTTGTGTATTCGAAGAATTGATGGGGTTTTGTATGACTTCGAACATATTTCACAGGTGTATTTTTTTCATCCGAATGTGAACTCAAATGTTGAAGTGCGTATCCCGACTGATATGGCTTCGCAAACACTGTACATGAATACTTCGATGCCTTGCCTCGGTGAATCTCATGTTTATGCTTGTTATGCCAATACGTCGCTGTGAACTTCTTCCCACAGTGACTACAGAATTTTGGACCATCGGTGTGAGAACGGGTGTGACGCTGCAGAGATTTTTTACACTTGAATCTTTTTCCGCACTCTGGATAATCGCACTCGTATGTGGAATCACTATGAAGCTGCATGTGCCGCTTTAAAGAGTATGCACATGATAATGCAACACCGCACACTTTGGATTGAATTTGATCTTTTTTGGACGATTCCATCTGTAATAACACATAAAATAAATTTCCTATTATATATGATTTAAGTATCACCGATTTAAAAATGACGTTGTTAGACTGCGTGGAATACACATTCAATGACTCCCACTATATTTGAACCGCGTTCTGAGAAAACTGGGCATAATGCATGTGCGGAAAGTCTTGTCCAAGATAAGCTTATGCAGTCCGCACAGGCTAATCAGGGACGACACTTTCTGCTTTTATGGTATTTTTAGTTTCAAGGAAGTCCCTCCTTACCGGAAATCAAGTTTAGGCGTTAAGTGTCGTCCCTGATTAGCCTGTGCGGACTGGATTAAGCCCAGTTTTCTCAGAACGCGACTCATTTATTCATGAACAATAAGTGTGTCTTAACTGTGTGTGGTATTACAGTTAATAAAATGTGAACGATATGGATTCTTTGTGTTATTGGAAGGTTTAAACTATTTCAAGACGGCATAGCGGGCACATGGGTATTTTTTGTCAAATACTTGCGCACGCATTACTTATGTGTTCACGTGTGCACGTAATAGTTAATACTACTCCTGCAAATATGATATACATCCACCTCATTTCGTTTTACGTCATTTGTATAGTTCCGACAGGAAGTCATGTCGGTAACTTCATGTCGGTAGCTGTAACGACTGCAAATTCATATAACAGCGCAAAATAATCATTCACAAATTATTGAACAAAAAATAGACAATTTTTTTCTTATGGCATAAGAAAAATGTGAATTAAAACTTACAAGTAAAGCTATCCAAGGTCAGAAAACACTCCCACTGTTTGTTGCCACATAGGCTTGGCACTGTGTCAGTTGAAAGTTGCATAGTTTAACGTCATTAGCCGGTTATACTTAACTTGTTTCTCTATATGATTGGATACTTTTGCCGTGTTTTATTCAGGATGACTCATGTGTAGCCCCTTGTGTTATTTTATCTAGTTCAAAGTAATTCTGCATTAAAGAATAACCCATTTTTCTAAACTTACACAAGTGGTGTTCTTGCACATTTCTCACACATGTAAAGGGTAATCGTTCTCATTTGTGTCTAACATATGATAATTTTATGCATAAGCAATGACTTAACAAGAAAAACTGAAAAATACTTTGAAATCAATTTGCAATGGAAAAATATAGTAAACCGTTGAGACGTAATCGGTATATTACTTCTAATTATTTGGACTAAAATGAATACTTGCGGCCCGGAAGTGTGTATAAATACGAAGGCGTTTTCTTATGAATACATGCGCACTAGAAATCAATATGTGCGCAATTAAAAGCAATACGAGCGAAAAAGAAAGAAATACGTGCGCATGTGATAAATAGATCAATGAAAAAGCATAACGAGCGAACGCAGAACTTAAAGCAAGCGCACATAAACATTTATAGGCGCGCACGTAAGCGTTTGTGCGTGTGTACTTACAGGTGAATACGTGCGCACTTATTCACTATCATTCGCGCACGATAAAAGCCATTCGTGAGCATTCGAAATAATTCGTGCACAAATGAAACCAATACGTCCGCATGTGAATTGAAAAAAAATCTTCCATGCCTCTTCCATGCCACCTTGCAATTTATTGTGACTTCACAAATTAAAGTAATGCATCACTTTTTTTAAAAAGCAAATATAAACATGCGTTTTTTATTATGTTTTCTTTTTTTCTGTGTACTCTTTTGAATAAACACCAGTTACTGAACGTGGGGGTACTGTGCTCACCAGTTATTGAAATGGGGTTTAATTTTAGAATTTTGATGCATATATTGCGATTGCCTATTGGAAGCATCCTGGTGCTGATACAAGTTAAACTATGATGGTTCTTGAGTCCACCTTTCCATGAAAACTGCTGAGAAACCCTTATATATGGTTTAAAAATGCACATAAAATGAACCGTGTCAATCGTAAACAATGAGGCATTTGCGTATAAAGTCTTCAATAACTTTTTTAATATTAATAATGAATCTACAGGATTTATACCGAGCTTAAATGAATATCAGTAGATCATCCTGCGCGTAAGGACAATGTCGAATAAAAATGGTAAATGTACAAACCTTTCAAAAATTCCGACGAAAACATTCAAAAATCACCCGTTAACCGCCATTTTGAACACCAGTTACTATTTTTCTCACTTACGCCACGCCAGTTACTTGCGTACGATCCACCCCCTGATTTGAGCTTTTGTTTTGTCAGTATTGTAAACATTGTAACAAAAGAAGTAATTGCTTTATATGATTAATTTTTTCATTCAGCCACATGGTTCAAATCATGTCTGCACAACAGAATAAAAAGGTGTCTATATAATGTATTTAAACTATTTACTAAACAATATAAAGGAGAAATAGCTTTATAATACATATGGAAGGAATAATTATGGTAAAAAAGGAAACTTCTCAAAATGAGCAATATATCCTTATCCCATAATTTTTAGAATTGTCTGCAAAATTATGTAATAAAACATGTACATTTATAATGAACCAAAATTTGTATTTTTTTACAATTACCTGAAAACCGTTTCATTTTGACATCAAAGAAATAAACTTATTAATTCATCTGGGCACAATAAAAATGAAAAATATTTTCATATTGTTCTAAGTCTTTGTTGGTTCATTATTTATAAGCATTGCTATTGTTTAGTTTTGATAAAATGGGGCATGAAGATGGACTGTTGTGATACATATATCAATATATACTTATATGGTCTGTGATATATGTGATCTGAAAGTATATTTTACTGTAACATGTGACTGTACATAGCACTCAAGTAACAAAAACACAATGAAGAGATACAACTCATTCAAAATTTAAAAAATGTTTTATTTATCAATACATTACTAGTAATAAAGGGTTATTATGTTGCATCAAATAATTTGTTTACAATCTCATTGAAACTCATCAACAGGTCTTAACTTTCTTTTCCGCCCTGTCTCAATCTGAACAGTGTTCATTTTTTCAGTAAATTATTTGTCGGTACCAAATTCAATAAATGTCAGTAACACAGAATTTAAAAAAAGAAAGTTGCCTAGCCAGTATAAAACATGATTTTATTGTCTGAGGCATTAATGTCTTTGATGGTTATTTCTGGTCTTTCGGTATATGTGGAGATTTCATGCTTGTAAGGGGATGCCTGAACACCGACACTTCCAGAGCTTTCATCACCGACACTGGTGTCATCAGCATGTGACTTTGCATAGCTGAAATACATACATTTTATGTATATTTTATATATATTGTATCTTTTAACAATCTTGCTGTGGCATTGTAGATATGGTGCCTGCCTAGCCATTGGGAGGCCGCAGGTTTGATCCCTACTTAGGGAGCGTTCTCATGATCTTTCAAACATAAATGCCAATCAGATTATTTGCAAATTTGATAAAAGTAGTAAAATAGTTTCAAGCTATCCATGCTTTTTACAAAACGCAGTTTTATGTTGCTTTAATTTTGAGATTCATGTTGATGACAATATCAGTGATTTAAAAAGATGCATTAACTGGAAAGCTACTAACAGTGATCATGTTTTGCAATATTGTGACACTCTGTGTGAAAAATTATCTAAAGTTGATACAAATAGTGCTAGAGATGCAAATGAATTGTATTCGGTGTTGTGTAGCAGTATGCGTGATTGTGCCAATACATGTTTCCCCACGAAACGTAAAAGGCGTCATTTGAAACCGTTCTGGACAAATGAGCTCACGGAACTACATGCACTTATGAGCTCGTTACGTGCCGTGTGGTGCAGCGCTGGTAGGCCACGGGGCGCGCAGCACATGGAATATCGTGATTATAAAGCGGCTAAAGCACATTTCAGGAGGGCCATGCGGCGGTGCGGTGAACAATTTATGACAGAACTTGACCATAAACTCGAATATGACTCTGTACATGACAGTGTGAGTTTCTGGCGGACAGTAAACTTAAGAAAACGGGGATCCGGTGCCGACATAGGAGGTGGCATCAACTTCGATGGGAAGATGTATAGAAGCCGGGAGGAAATAACGGAGCAGTGGGCGAAATACTTTAAAGACCTGTACACCCCTTCAAGCTCCCCGGACTTTGATTCACACTGGGAGTATGTTGTTAGACAGGGAGTGGAGCAGGCATTGACTAACCTGTCACCGTCTCAAGATGTTTTTGTTTCACCTGAAATGGTTGAGTCTAGTATAAATCAGCTATCTAAAGGAAAGGCCTGTGGTCCCGATGAAATCTATCATGAGCACATGCTGTATGGCAAGAACATTATCGCTGAACCCCTATCACGCTTATATACAGTTATGCTGCGCAGCGGTAATGTACCTGACAAAATGAAGGAAGGTGAGATTATTACACTATTTAAAGGCGGGCGAAAGCGGCGAGACCAGCCTAATAATTACCGAGCAATTACACTATCATCAACGCTGCTAAAGCTTTATGAATCGATTTTATTAAGCCGGTGCAAGGACGGTATACTCGCTTCTATCAGAAAGTTACAAGGTGGATTTCAGGACGGGCTTGGGTGCATAATGACTAGCTTTAGTCTCCGCGAATGTCTATACTATGCAAAAGAGCTTGGATCAAGTGTATATCTATGTTTCCTGGACGCTCGTCAGGCCTTTGACAGGGTATGGCACGATGGACTATTTCATAAACTCTTATCAATTTCCGGTGTTTATGATCCTGATCCAGTCATTGATACTAACACCCTTCTCGCACTTCGTGAAATGTATCGAAACTCAACAAGCCGCGTTCGCCATCGAGGATTGATCTCGGAACCACTACCGATCGGGCAAGGAACCCGTCAGGGAGGCAAAAGTTCGCCGCTGCTGTACCTTATATACATAAATGGCCTGATAGAGAAACTTGAAGAGAGTGGTGATGGCCTGTGCATTTATGACATAAATATGGCTTCGCCTACTGTGGCCGATGATATGGTGCTAATATCATACTCTAAAAATGGACTGGAGAGGATGCTTAAGATTTGCTATGAATATGCAAACAGGTGGAGGTTTCTTTATAACGCATCGAAGTGCTCAGTACTAGTCTATAATAAGAAGACAGAAGAGACTTCAACCTTCTATCTAGGACATGATCGTCTGCCCGCTAGCGACAAGTATACCCATCTTGGTATTGAATGCAACTCTCTTCTGACCACTAATAATGCGATTCATGATGCATGCGTGCGACTGCGAGGAACATACATGAGCTTGTGCTCAAAAGGGGTAGCGCCTGAAAGACTGAGTCCACCAACTCTCTTAACGATATTCAACTCATCCGTTATCACAAAGGCCCTATATGGCTGTGAGCTATGGAACAACAACTCACAAAGTGATCTTGTTCAACTTTCTATTGCACATAACTTTTGCCTGAAACACATGCAAGGGTATGACAGAAGCATCTCAACAGATTATTGCCTGTCAACCCTTAATACCGTCCCGATAGTGAATGAACTGGAAATCAGAAAACTAACATTCTTCGGCCAAATATGCAGATTGAATCCTAAATACCTAGCGAAAGATATCTTCAATAATAGACTTATACGTCACATTGAACTAGAAGGCCAATGCATCGGGTATATCCCTGATGCATACAGGATACTACAAAAGTACGACTTAATGAACGTCTTACGATCATACGTCCAGGATGGAAATTTCCCCACAAAGCGAGAATGGAAAAAAATAGTTGAGCGAAAAGTCGTAATGAACATTACGAACGAAATACAGAGTCGCATCAAAGGCAACGATCAATGGGGAGTAACTGTGCATGTAATAGACTCCAATAATTACTCCCCTCTATGGAGAGTAGCAAAAGACAACCCAAGAATAATTAACGTGTGTAAAACTATATTGAATAGCATTGGTATGTTTGTGTCGAGACAGTATGTACGAGAATGCAGACATTGTTGCCTGAAAACCGTTAATCTCGTAATTCATAAGTTGTGTTATTGCCACCTGTTAGAGGATAAGCGAAAACATTTATGGACAACTCTAATTGAATGCATCGGTATAACGGAATTCTCGCGCTTCATCCACTTAAGTGGCTTAGAACAAAGTGCATCGTTGCTGAAAATGATATCTGAAACTGTTGACTCATATTTTGTGCATTTTAAACTGTGCAAGGCTGCTGTTTGCATCCTGAACTAGTGTTAGACGCTCTGAGCCAGGTTTTGTGTGTCTTTTGTGTTTTTTACACCAATCTATATTAGTGTATTTTAACACTATATAGCAGCCTTCCGTGGAAGGCAAAACCTATGACACATGTTAAGTATATTCGTCTATTATGTCTTTATTTTCGCTTTCGCTTTAAGATATATCCTCGGCGAATAAGTTACACTGAACAAAATATGATTTTAATTATTATTTCAATGTGATTATTCTCATTAGGAATTAACAATTATTTATCATCTACATAGTTAGTTATACTTATCTTTGTAAATAATCTAACTGAATGTATTGAGTTGTTTCATTTATGATCTCATGTGTGTGTATATACTTTATTGTACTTCCTTGCTTGTATTATATGTTATGCTCTCCGTGAATGGAGGAAAATAAAAGTCTATCTATCAAAAGTCTATCTAGCAAGAATAATACAAGTATAGCGCATTATGAAAGTACATGATGTGTTTACATTTGTAGCATGTTAAGAAAAAAAGTTACAGTGTCTGTATCGTGCATCAACACAATTAAAAGGTTTAACAAGTTTTGGAATTTTAAATTGGAATTTTTGTGACCTCGTTTGCAACTAATGACGTCTGCTCTTCGTTGAGTAAAATCTCGCACATTATGTAAGATGACACGCGTTGCTAAGCGATTAATTGTTTCGACACAAAGTTATCTCATAAAATACAATCTGATATCCAGATTACTTATGTATTAATGTATTTTTTGTTAATAAAGTATAGCAAAGAAATAAGTTCTTATGAGAGCGTTGCAAAATAATTCCAAATGAAAATATTGTTTTTCAGCACGCACACACTTATTACCTTAAATGTATAACTGCATATTGAGGTTTTTAAGTCAACTTACCAAAGTCTTATACGATAAATTCATATATTACATGTGTTACACTTTCATGTATTCATATTAACATATGTTGTTATCATTGTGTTATACAGGGAATAGTGTAATGTCGCGCGTGATTTCATTGAAATGTGTTCTCCTTTCGTAAGGGTGCAGATACAATGTGATTTTTTTTTTCACACATTGATGCTCAATTGTTAATATAAAGTACGCACGCACACTGTGTTGATTTTGTTAAAAGACGATCGATGTTTAACTTAATATTAAGATGGCAGGAGTTAAATGAAGTAAAATAGCAACAATATGATCGTTATAATGATTTCTCGGATCCCAGATATAATATTGAATACACGGGATTAGTATTGCAAATATCGAATCATGCAACTCAAATAAAGAAATGTAACATGAATAGAATGTCGACAAATTATGAGACATCTTTTGTTGCACTTTTACATGCAGAATGATGTTAAAAAATTTATTTCAGGATTATAAAGCATCTTATTGAGAAGTTGAAAAAATAGGAAATCATATTGAAGACTTTATAAAATGCAAACAAAAACCCATTAAAAATAGTATCAGTAAGATCATAAATGTTAAATTCCGAATCTGTGTAATGGTAGTGTACCTAAGGTATAGAACAATGTATATGTATATACTTATTCACAGTACCCGTCGTGCAATGTCGTGTAATGGTAAGGTATCTCAGGCTATGTATAGAACAATGTATATGTATATCCATCGTGCATACCGTATATGACTAGTTGTACTCAAGGGTTCAATACACATTTATATGACTGGTTGTACACAAGGATTGAATACAAATTTATATGAATAGTTGTACTCAGGGATAAAATACAAATGTATATGACTAGTTGTATTCAAGGATTCAATACAAATTTAAATAAATAGCTGCATTGATTTTGATTCTTCTATTTAGCCTTTTTGTAGAAATACAGAAATTAATCATTTAATAAAGTGTACTTGTTTAAAATAGCTTTATACCACAGACAGGCAATCGTAAGTTGATATGTTCACATCTACTTGTTAAATGATTATTTAGCCCTCATTTTGCACATGAACTTGTAAAACGCATGTTTAGTTCATTGTGCATATCACCTGGTTAAATGTCTCTCTAGTTATTTTTTCCCATTCACTGGTTGAAGCATGTTAAGTTCATTTTTGTACATAAACTGATTAAACGACATCTGAGTACCTATTTGCTCATTACATTGTTAAACGCCTGTTTAGTTCATCTTGCACATCAAGTTCAATTTCGAGAGTAAATAAATAAAAGCATTTTTACAAGCACTGACTTCTTTATGGACAATTCAGATAAAGCCACGGCGCTAACTATTTTAATCGCATATCTTTAACAAGTACATATTAATTTTAGAAACAGTGATTGAACCTGTATAATCCATCATGATAAAGTAAAGTAATCGCTGATTCAATTTGAAATAAGATATGTGCATAAAATAATCCAACTGACTCAAATGGACTCCATTTACTACTTAAGTTGAAAAGGTTGTTTTTTCCTGGGTAATAAGCTGCGAGCGAGCGATTTTGTTACCTAATTTTTATAAGAGTTATACAACTATATTGTATGTTTTTGTGCGATATCACATTTTTATTGTAAAAGAAAAAATAATCCCTTAACCCATTTATGCCTAGCGTCTAGAAAAAAGGCCTTGGCAAACAACGTCTGCGCTGTTTGCCTAAAGGAATTTCTGTAAGAAATATTCTAAAAATAGAAATAAATAAACGAGACATCCCTAATTTTGGAAAAATAAATTGATCCAAATAAGAATAATGGGAGAGTCCACTAGGCTTAAATGGGTTAATTTGTCGGGTATCGAGTTCTGCGATGTTTTTTCTGATATTTATTATCTATATATATATCCCAGACGAAATTTAAATTCCCACCATTTTATAACATCAATGACCCATCATCTTCGCGTATCATATGCTTATATTAAATATTATAGATAACATAATGCAAAACTGAGCAATAATTTATATTACTTTTACATAGCTAAAAAATCTCGTGTCACCTTTCATTAATTATTTAACACGATAAGAAAGAGTGTAGTAATTTCAAAGTCGCTCTTCTCAAATAATGTCTCGACTATGAATCGAGAAAGGTCTGGTTCCCCCTAAAATAATGCAGTAAATGTGATAAAAGATAAAATAACAAAATATACTGTCAAATGGTTCATCGCATTTATTAGCCTAGTAAAAGCATACGAGTGAAACATATTCCCATATTCAGCAATGAAAGTTCACATTTTTTTGTTAGTTTCCTTTCTATCGCAACGTGTTTTTGTTTTAAAGTACATTCACATCACTTGCTTAAATATGATACAGAAAAAATGAATGGCAATTGGTAACCTGCCATCAATGAGGATTTCATGAAACAATAAGATTTCTTAATTCGAGTCTCGCTATGAGGAAACGGAGTTAAATGAGTCGCGTTCTGAGAAAACGGGGAAAAATGTAATAAAAGCGGAAAGTGTCGTCCCTGATTAGCCTTTGCGGACTGCACAGGCTAACCTGTGACTGCACTTTAGGCACATGCACTTAGCCCCGAGCGCGGCTCATTAAACAAGAGGGCCATGATGGCCCTAAATCGCTCACCTGACTCATTAAGATCAGATGAAAACTATGACCTCTATTGTCTACACAATGTTTTTCTATGATTTGACCTAGTGACCTAGTTCCTGACTCTAGATGACCCAAATACAATCCCAATCCAGATTTCATCAAGATAAACATTCTGACCACAGTTCATAAATATTGGATGAAAACTGTGACCTCTATTGTCAACACAAGGTTTTTCTATTTATTTGACCTAGATTTTTACCCCAGATGACCCAAATACAATCCCACCCAGATTTCATCAAGAATTTTGACCAAATTTCATAAAGGTTGGATGAAAACTGTGATCTCTAATGTCTACACAAGGTTTTTCTATTATTTGACCTAGTGACCTAGTTTTTGACCCCAGATGACCCAAATAAAATCCCAACCCAGATTTCATCAAGATAAACATTCTGACCAAATTTCATAAAGATTGGATGAAAACTGTGACCTCTATTGTCTACAGAAGGTTGTTCTATTATTTGACCTACTGACCTTGTTTTTGACCCCAGATGACCCAAATACAATCCCAAACCGGATTTCATCAAGATAAACATTTTGACCAAATTTCATCAAGATTGGATGCAAACTGTGACCTCTACTGTCTACACAAACAAATTGTTGACGGACGGACGCACGGACACACGCAGGCACGCACAACGGACGCCGGACATCACACGATCACATAAGCTCACCGTGTCACTTCATGACAGGTGACCTAAAAATATGTGTCGGAGATAAACATGAACAGGTGTGGTTAAAATCCCATAGAAACAAGGGCTGTTTGTAAAACATGCATGCCCCCCATTGTGTGAATACGTTTTTTTGTCACTGTGAATGGTGGTGGTGGTGGTGGTGGTGGTGGTAGGTAGTAGTAGTAGTAGATAGTAGTAGAAGTAGTAGTAGTAGTAGTAGTAGAATAGTAGTAGTAGTAGTAGTAGTGAGTAGTAGTAAAGTAGTGTAGTTATAGTAGTAGGTCGTAGTAGTAGTAGTAGTAGTAGTTAGTAGTAGAGGAAGTATAGTATTAGAAAGTGTAGAAGTAGTAGTAGTAGTAGTATAGTAGTAGTGATAGATAGTAGTAGTAGTAGTAGTAGTAGTAGTTTAGTAGTAGTAGTGGTTAGTAGTTAGTGTGTAGTAGTAGTAGGGTAAAAAGGTTAGTAGTAAGTAGTGGCAGTAGTAGTAGAGAAGTAGTAATAGTAGACGTGGGTGGTGGTGGGGTTGGTGGTGGTTGGTGGTGGTGGTGGTGGTGGTGGTGGTGGTGGTGGTCGTGGTGTGGTGGTGGTGGTGGTGGTGGTGGTGGTGGTGGTGGTGGGTGGTGGTGTGTGGTGGTGGTGGTGGTGGTGTTGGTGGTGTTTGTACTAGTTAAGTAGTATAATAGTAGTAGTAGTAGAAGTAGTAGTAGTTAGTAGTAGACGTAGTAGTAGTAAGTAGTAGTAGTAGTAGTAGTAGTAGTAGTAGTAGTAGTAGTAGTAGTAGTAGTAGTAGTAGTAGTAGTCATAGTAGTAGTAGTAGTAGTAGTAGTAGAAGAAGTAGTAGTAGTAGTAGTAGTAGTAGTAGAAGTAGTAGTAGTAGTAGTAGTAGTAGTAGTTGTAGCAGTAGTAGTAGTAGTAGTAGTAGTAGTAGTAGTAGTAGTAGTAGAAGTAGTAGTAGTAGTAGTAGTAGAAGTAGCAGTAGCAGAAGCAGTAGCAGCATTACAAGACCAATACTTAAGAATGATCAAATGGGGAAAGGTAACCTAGCACTGGCAGTAAATATGGGGCTCATTTACAGGTCAGATTTGGAATCTCTGCTGTAAAATGAGATTTTGAATGAATTAAAGGAAGGCAAATCTGTAATAAAAAGAACATGCATAAACCGTAGTTGTTTCCCTTGTTTGAACCATGCTAAATCCTAACAAGTTTGGAAAGAATTGGATGAAAAATTTGGACTTTATTGCATAAACACCATTTTCTCAATTCAAGGGGAGGTAATTCTGTACTTCATGGACCAATAATACTCATTTTTTGTAGGGTTCGTGTCCTCATTGATATAAAGACACTGTGCAAATTTGGAAAGGATCGGACAAAAAATGTGGAAGATTTTTGAAAGTTTTCACAAAATAGGCAAAAACGAATAAACATGCAAAGTTCAACGAGCTCCTGCGGCCATGTTTTTTGACGAATCAAATTTCTTTGAACAACTTTTTCAGGGGAGCCCTCAAAGGTCATCCCTGTGAAATTTTTTGAAAATCTGATGAGCGGTTTCTGACAAGAAGATTTTTTAAGGTTTTTACCATATATGGTCATGGCGGCCATCTTGGTTATGTGATCAAATTTTTTTAAACAATTCTTTTGTCCCATGACCTAGGGATGCTCCACATGAAATTTAGTTGAAATTGGCTCAATGGTTTCGTAGAAGAAGATGTTTACAAATTGTTTACAGACAGACAGACGGACGGACGGACGGACGCCGGACGCTGAGTGATCACAATAGCTCACCCCGAGCTATCGCTCAGGTGAGCTAAAAAAATGTGTAATCATTTTCTCAATTTCAAGATCACGAGGCGTGATAATTCTTCAGTTTATTAACAAATAATTAACAAATTATTCGCCCCACGACTAGACATATATTGCCATTGGTTGTCGTTATTTGCATTTATGATATGATTGAAATGACCCAATTTGTTATCGTGTTACATGAAGGAGATGCATGATTTGAAATTATACGAAGGCTTTATCTGTCGTACCTCTGACACTGAAGCGTAAGCCCGGGTGCATTTTGTAGTTGATGACGTCCTTGGTAAAAAAGCACAGTAATTTGTCACACATAACATGCATACTTCATTATGTGTACACAGTGGTGTTCGAGATGAGTTTCAAACCAAAGATGCAATAGGATTTTTGTGGAATATCGTTTAAATTGTGACGCAGTCTAATGTGTTAACCGAAAGAAAGACATTTTCTGCAGATATTAGAATTCAAACTCCACGTACTTTTTGAGAAAAAAAATCTCATATGACATTATGCGAAACTAGAGCAAGAGATGCGATGATTACAAATGCATCAATGTTTCTGTGCAAAATATTAACACAATTATTCGAGTTCAAGAGCAGAGGAGAACTTCATTGGTCTACTATTCAAATGTGAGATTCAACCACAGTATCATAATTGTTACTGTCTGATATAAGGAAACAACAACTAAATTAAACCTGTCAATTTACACACACTAAGTATTGAAAGCTATACCTGAGTATACTTAAATACTTTGTGTGTGTAAATTGACAGTTTTAAACTTATTGGATTATCATGGAAACCACACAATCAAACTTTCATCGAAAACTAAATTAAACTTCATCTAGTCTTGCATTTAAAATTATATAGAAACAATTCATTCAAATTTTTAAACATTCTTTACACATGACCGACCACGGAGACGTTAATAGATGCCGTAACTTTGGGACTAGCAATGCGTGCATATACTTTTTCTTTGAAATCATGTAAACTAATAAAGTTCTCGAATATTTAAAGGGGCCTTTTCACAGATTTTGGCATTTTTTAACTTATTCATTAAATGCTTTATATTGATAAATGTAAACATTGGATCGTAAAAGCTCCAGTAAAAAATCAAGAATAAAATTAAAAAAAGGAAAAGAACATTGCCCGGAGCAGGTTTCGAACCAGTGACCCCTGGAGTCCTGCCAGAGTCCTGAAGTAAAAACGCTTTAGCCTACTGAGCTATTCCGCCGAGTACACATACTTGACGTATTTTATACCTCATATAAGCAATCTTCGTAGTTTCACAAAATTTAACGACAAAAACAGAACTCTCCAAATTATTCAATCGTTTCGCGTTGCAACGCTTTATAATTTTTAGGTTTTAAAATCGTCAAAAGATGCATATAATGGCTATATTAGACCATGGTAAATGTTCAGTATTACTATTTCCTCACAAATATCTTAACTAAAACGAAAATGTGCGAATCTGAAACAACTTTTTTCAATTTTGTCAATTTACCAAAGCGTGAAAAGATCCCTTTAAGTTCGCTTCGACGGAATCATTCAGAAATATATATATGACCTTGTCTATACACTCGAGCATATCCATATAAACATATTATTTCAAAAGGTCGTAATTCCACCAAAACAAGACATGTCTAAAGCTAATTATCCCCACGCTCCGAATTAGAGAGGAGGGATAATGTGGTTATCTCCGCCGTCTGTACGTCCGTCCGTCCTGGCCACTATATCCTCATACACTATAAGCACTAGAACCTTGAAACTCAAACACATGGTAGCTATGAGCATATGTGCGACAGTGCACTTTTTATTTAGAATTTTGATCTGACCCCTGGGTCAAAAGCTGCGGCGTGGGGATACGCGTCGGCCGCGACCGCGCCATTTCTTGTTCGAAACTGGTCCGTTGTATATTTAAACCAGCTTATCAAGGCATATTCGCTATTTCATCTGAAAACAAAAACAGCAACATGTATATTTTTAATTTTATGAAAAGGTAACTATACTAATTTCTTTACTTTTATAAATGCAAGTTATAACTTGATTTATATGTCCTTGTCAATGACGGTTGTTCTGAGTCATAATACAAGTATCAATTTAATCTTTGCACATTATTTCATTAATACAACTGTAAGAAAAAATTGATTTAAAAATTAAATTCAATGAAGTATAAAACGTATAGAAAATATTGACATTCAGATGCTTTTGAAGAATATTTAAATAAAAAAATGTAGCAAAACAGAATGAATAAGCTACAAATTATGTCTATAACGTTATAGGCTTTCTTACATTTGTATAGTAAAGGCAGTGGCAGTACTAACCTTTTTGCTTTGTATGTCTTTGACATATAGATAACATCAGATGTGTTGCTATGTGTTGTTTTTATTGTATTATTTCCCATAGTGTATATGTATTCGTTTTGCAAAGGACATTTGTTGAGCACATTAAAAAAAAGAAGAAATATAGACAAATGATTTAGGTATGCAACACAAGGTTACACAAACGAGCATACGAGTTTTCAAGCGGTTTTAATTTATTGCATAACGATAAACATTATTCAACGTACAACATTCAACAAAACTTTTAGCTGTGTCTGCATGAGGAACGCCACATTTACAAGAACTATTGAGAAAAGAGGACGAAATCAAAGATTGAACAAAAACTGCTTATCTAGTAGATACAAAAACTATGTCGGGGAGATACTTGTGAGCACTTACAAATAAAGGGACAAGTCGACGATTTAATTTGCTACAAAATATAACTAACAAGCAGTAAATATTTTTAAACAGCGTTTGTGAAGTTTCCAAAACAATATTTGAAATAAATTTTAAATGCATTTTATCTTAGACTACACTAAATAATGGCTTCTGTTTTTATAAAATATATTTTCGAAAACTAGAGTAATAAAACTGTGCCTTTGATGTGCAGATGTAGTTTAAGAAAAAAGATGTTGATGACTATCTAATTGACACATTATCTTGTATGAGCTTGTATTTACATTCAAATGCTTTGTAATAATAATAATAGCCGAAATGTGAGTATTGGGTACCATAAAACCAATTTAAACAATTAAGACTACGCTTTATATTTACCGCTTGAATGCTTGTTTACATTGACCATTTGAATGATAGACCATGGGTTGATGCGTTCTGTTTGAGTTTAATGTTCTTATGTCCTCTGTCTTATTGTTTGGCAAACGGTCACTAGATATAAATAAAGGCCGCTCGATGAATATGATAATTTTGTGTTGGAACAAGATCACTTGCTATAAATAAAATACCTCGCAATTATTATATTTCTGTTGGACAATTCTCACTTGCTTGAAGTAAAGGACCATGAAGTACTGATTTTGCGTTGGATGATTCGCCACTTGTCATAAATAAATGACATGTAAGTGATGATGGTATTCATCTGCTCATGCTGTGTTTTACCTTAATGATATTTTCCATAATGTTATAATTCTATGAAATACTCCTAAAGAGTTCCTTTAATAAAATGACTGTGTAAACAAAATAATAACAATAAGTTTATATTACGTATACCGATGCATTAAGATTATATCCATATTAACTATATATATATATATCTATATATATCTAACTAGATACTATTGAATGTGTTAAATCAGCGTGTTCGTTTAACATTCTATAAAATGCGGATTACGTGTAAAAGAGTTAATTACATTATGATGTTTTCAAAAGAAATACACGCTTTTTTATTAAACCTCTGTTAGTTAATTATGTTATTTCATATAAATATTATATTATGTAACTTAATTAGATCTGTTTAGCATTTTTTAAATATCCACTTGTTCAAAAAAGAGAAGGATTCCAATATACTTTGACTCATCCATACCTAGGATCAACGAAATGTCAGTGATCGCTCAAGGAAATTAAGCTTTCTTTTTACTATTTCTTGTACAATATTTATGGCAAGTAAAAACGTGCCTTTTTAACATATTATAACGCGGATAGCATAACACAACCTTAATGCGACCAATGCAAACAATATTTCGGGGGGGGGGAGCAATTGAGCATAAGAGCATGCAAGTGCATCTGATAAGAACAACTTGGACAAAAGGCAGACTTATTTAGTTTTTTGATAATATTGACAATAACATACTCTACATGCAACTTAGTGCATACAATCACATTCGTGTAAGTTGCAATGTCTGTACTTGTATCAGACTTGTATTATGTCTTTAAGCTTAAAACTAGTCAGTTATGATAAAAGTATTTCCTTGTGAGACATAAGACATATATTAAAGTTAAAATTTGAATAACGCTATTGATCTTTTCATACTCAAAAGGATGTTATAATTGGCAAACAAGTGAATGAAAATCAAGCATCAAAGAGGACCATACTGTCTACAAATGCTCTTGATATTGAACGGGTTTATAAAAAGACTGAATCTATATATCGTCTGTTGATAATCATAAATTATAATCGATAGCATTATGAAGCGTTTGTATTGTTTTTAACCATTTATTTTGGAAAATATTTGTATTTCTAACGTAGATTTTAAATTCCGCTGTACAATTTAAATGCATGCATGGCCCATTGGTAGTGCGTTTGATTTTAATCACATAGTTCCTTGCTTCGAATCCTGGGTTAGGTATAGAAGTATTTTTAATATTTTTATTCAATAGTTATATTAATGTTATGTGTTTCTTTTTTTTCCAAAAATACGAATGTCTGTGAACAAGTCAAAGTAATATAAGTAACACATTTTACAAATAACGTACCTTTCGTACAACAAGGATTTATAGTTTCCATAATTGCAAAAAGTCACTACTTACTCATATGTGTCCAGTAATCTCGTCCCGCTCCCAAGAAACGTGATCTTTTCGAGAATTGTCATTTCCGGATGTCCAAAACATACACATGTCATAAGAATCGCAAACATCCAGATAACACTAAATTTCGGCTCCCCGGACGATGTCATGTCTACGCGCCTTTAAAATCTATATCCATTTGTATTTCGGCGCACATTGGCATGTGATAGAATTGAACCAACGACTGTGCTTTTTATGTAACTCTAATTCTCATATTGGCGATGAATTTCATTATTTACTCATTATTTTCTCGAAAGTAATTCCCTCATTAATCTAAGAAAACGTTTCATTGATAAAAAAATATTACACGAAATCAAATATAATAAAATTTAAATCGCTAATGTCCATCGATTCTCACAACCACAGTACATACACACGGTGTAGATGCATATCGATGGCCTCTCTGTCAAAATGCTGCCTCTCTGTTCATTCTCGGCTGCCTCTCTGTTATATACACGAAAATGGATGATCGACATTCACAAAACAGGTAAGAAAATAAAAGAATTAAAACCCGTAAACACATTTGTGCATAAAAAGAGGAGGTCCATGAGTTGTAGCATATATCCAGCTAAATGTAAACTGTATTCCGCAAGTCCAAACATTTATCACAAACTCTATCGAAGATGGAATGATGACGAGGTTGGTAAAACAATTGTGCATACATTCCACTTTGATGACTTTTTAACATAGCTTTTCCCTAATATGTAAAATATCTAGTGTTATTGATATCATCTTTATGATCAGATCTTTACGTTCAATGTACGCTATATAGTAATTTTCATCAATTTTACTTAAAAAATTCCTTCTTTCGCTTTCGTTATGGCATGGGAAGCCTCTCGATCGGCTCACTTTTCTGGCACGGGTAGCCCATCTAGTCGTCGATTTACACTGGCATGGGAACACTCTCCATTACATTTTAGGACGTATAACCGTTCCTCGCAACAATGGGAATGGTGGTATTTTAAGTATCGCAATGATAAAATGATTATCTTTATCATGAAATAAATTTATTTGAACTGTCATAAAATTCAAGTTCAATATTTTGACACCATAATTGTCAGTTTCACAATAGTTATAAGAAATATGCTATGTATAGTCAAGATTATCTGCAGTATTTTGTTTTTCTAAATTCCAGCGCGATATGCGACACTCAAATGTTGATTGTCGCATGTCGACTTTAAACGTCGAGTGTCATATCATGCGTCGCCTAAATGTCGTGCGTCGACCTCTAAGGTCGACACGCGACAATCTTCTTGGCACTATCCGGATTCCGTATTTAACACGTGTTAAAATTATTGATAGTAAAACTTTTAAATGTCAGAATAGTGTATGTTAATATCACTTTCAAAGTTATTATTTGGACTTACGCTATCGGCTACATATTTGTGGTATCTTTATGTACATGTATAAATCCGTCAGTAATGAAAATCGCGTTGATAAATTGCTGAAATAATGAACGTACATTAGTGCCACGTGTTTACAGTACATAAAGCAAAAACCAAAGATTCGTTAGAATGCCACGAGTTCATGGATTTTCTCGTGCAAGTCAAGTAACTTTTCGCCGGCTAGCCTCAGATTTTCAAAAGGGCCCATTTTAAAACGTCCTTGTAAAACGGCTTTTTACAATTGGATGAACCAGTCAATAAGTATCACTCCGTCCCTGCCCATTGACTCTGTCTAATTGCTTCCTGGTTCACTGAGCCCTGGTATCAAAGTTTATTCATTTGATATCAATGTTATCTTTCAATGTTCGCCAATAGCCAAAAGCACAAAATTGTCTTCATAAATATTCAAAAATGAAATATTTACAGCTAAAAAGGGCAAAATACAAGATTCAATTTTGTGAAAGTCTAGCCTATAATAAGTCATATCCACTCGAGAAGAGAACTTTGATATATCAAGCGGTTTAGTTTGATCTAATTTGCAATACTTGTTCAAATATTGACGTTTTTTACCAAGAAATGTAATGGAGAGTGTTCCCATGCCAGTGTCAATCGACGACTAGATAGGCTACGCGTGCCAGAAAAGTGAGCAGATCGAGAGGCTTCCCGTGCCACAACGAAAGCGAAAGTAGGCATTTTTTTAAGTAAAATTGATGAAAATTACTATATAGCGTACATTGAACGTAAAGATTTGATCATAAAGATGATATCAATGACACTAGATAGTTGACATATTAGGGAAAAGCTATGATAAAAAGTCATTAAAGTGGCATGTATGCACGATTGTTCCACCAACCTCGTCATCATTCCATCTTCGATAGAGGTTGTGATATGTGTTTGGACCTGCGGAATACTGTGAACATTTAGCTGGATATATGCTTCAACTCATGGATCTCCTCTTTTTATGCACAAATGTGTTAACGGGTTTAAATTTTATATGTTCTTGGCTGTTTTGTGAATGTCGATCATCCATTTTCTTGTATATAACAGAGAGGCATCCGAGAATGAACAGAGAGGCAGCATTTTGACAGAGAGGCCACCGAAATGCATCTACACCGTGTACGTGTTTGCTTCTCTCTACATTAAATTATTGTATGTTCCCCATCAGCTCTCAATGTTAATATATTGTTCGTATATGTTGTATAATAATCCCTCCCTTTAAATGTAAAAAACTGCCGTATAGTATGTAGCCCCTTCTACTATGTACCTTTTGATGCACTTTGTATAATTGTTGTATAGTATGTAGCCCATTCAACTATGTACCTATTGATGCACTTTGCATAATTGTTGTATAGTATGCAGCCCCTTCAACTATGTACCTATTGATGAACTTTGTATAATTGTTGTATAGTATGTAGCCCCTTCAACCATGTACCTATTGATGCACTTTGTATAATTGGTGTATAGTATGTAGCCTCTTCAACTATGTACCTATTGATGCACTTTGTATAATTGTTGTATAGTATGTAGCCCCTTCAACTATGTACCTATTGATGCACTTTGTATAATTGTTGTATAGTATGTAGCCCCTTCAACTATGTACCTATTGATGCACTTTGCATAATTGTTGTAAAGTATGTAGCCCCTTCAACTATGTACCTATTGATGCACTTTGTATAATTGTTGTATAGTATGTAGCCCCTTCAACTATGTACATATTGATGCACTTTGTATAATTGTTGTATAGTATGTAGCCTCTTCAACTATGTACCTATTGATGAACTTTGTATAATTGTTGTATAGTATGTTGCCCCTTCAACTATGTACCTATTGATGAACTTTGTATAATTGCTGTATAGTATGTAGCCCCTTCAACTATGTACCTATTGATGAACTTTGTATAATTGCTGTATAGTATGTAGCCCCTTCAACTATGTACCTATTGATGAACTTTGTATAATTGTTTTATAGTATGTAGCCCCTTCAACTATGTACCTATTGATGCACTTTGTATAATTGTTTTATAGTATGTAGCCCCTTCAAATATGTACCTATTGATGCACTTTGTATAATTGTTGTATAGTATGTAGCCCCTTCAACTATGTACCTATTGATGAACTTTGTATAATTGTTTTATAGTATGTAGCCCCTTCAAATATGTACCTATTGATGCACTTTGTATAATTGTTTTATAGTATGTAGCCCCTTCGACTATGTACCTATTGATGAACTTTGTATAATTGTTTTATAGTATGTAGCCCCTTCAAATATGTACCTATTGATGCACTTTATATCATTGCTGTATAGTATGTAGCCCCTTCAACTATGTACCTATTGATGCACTTTGTATAATTGTTGTTTAGTATGTAGCCCCTTCAACTATGTACATATTGATGCACTTTGTATAATTGCTGTATAGTATGTAGCCCCTTCAACTATGTACCTATTGATGCACTTTGTATAATTGTTGTATAGTATGTAGCCCCTTCAACTATGTACCTATTTATGCACTTTGTATAATTGTTGTATAGTATGTAGCCCCTTCAACTATGTACCTATTGATGCACTTTGTATAATTGTTGTATAGTATGTAGCACCTTCAACCATGTACCTATTGATGCACTTTGAATAATTGTTGTATAGTATGTAGCCCCTTCAACTATGTACCTATTGATGCACTTTGTATAATTGTTGTATAGTATGTAGCACCTTCAACCATGTACCTATTGATGCACTTTGAATAATTGTTGTATAGTATGTAGCCCCTTCAACTATGTACCTATTGATGCACTTTGTATAATTGTTGTATAGTATGTAGCACCTTCAACCATGTACCTATTGATGCACTTTGAATAATTGTTGTATAGTATGTAGCCCCTTCAACTATGTACCTATTTATGCACTTTGTATTATTGTTGTATAGTATGTAGCCCTTTCAACTATGTACCTATTGATGCACTTTGTATAATTGTTGTATAGTATGTAGCACCTTCAACCATGTACCTATTGATGCACTTTGAATAATTGTTGTATAGTATGTAGCCCCTTCAACTATGTACCTATTGATGCACTTTGTATAATTGTTGTATAGTATGTAGCACCTTCAACCATGTACCTATTGATGCACTTTGAATAATTGTTGTATAGTATGTAGCCCCTTCAACTATGTACCTATTGATGCACTTTGAATAATTGTTGTATAGTATGTAGCCCCTTCAACTATGTACCTATTGATGCACTTTGAATAATTGTTGTATAGTATGTAGCCCCTTCAACTATGTACCTATTGATGCACTTTGTATAATTGTTGTATAGTATGTAGCCCCTTCAACTATGTACCTATTGATGCACTTTATATCATTGCTGTATAGTATGTAGCCCCTTCAACTATGTACCTATTGATGCACTTTGTATAATTGTTGTATAGTATGTAGCCCCTTCAACTATGTACCTATTGATGCACTTTATATCATTGCTGTATAGTATGTAGCCCCTTCAACTATGTACCTATTGATGCACTTTGTATAATTGTTGTATAGTATGTAGCCCCTTCAACTATGTACCTATTGATGCACTTTATATCATTGCTGTATAGTATGTAGCCCCTTCAACTATGTACCTATTGATGCACTTTGTATAATTGTTTTATGGTATATAGCCCCTTCAACTATGTACCTATTGATGCACTTTGTATAATTGTTGTATAGTATATAGCCCCTTCAACTATGTACCTATTGATGCACTTTGTATTATTGTTGTATAGTATGTAGCCCCTTCAACTATGTACCTATTGATGCACTTTGTATAATTGTTGTATAGTATGTAGCCCCTTCAACTATGTACCTATTGATGCACTTTGTATAATTGTTTTATGGTATATAGCCCCTTCAACTATGTACCTATTGATGCACTTTGTATAATTGTTGTATAGTATGTAGCCCCTTCAACTATGTACCTATTGATGCACTTTGTATTATTGTTGTATAGTATGTAGCCCCTTCAACTATGTACCTATTGATGCACTTTGTATAATTGTTGTATAGTATGTAGCCCCTTCAACTATGTACCTATTGATGCACTTTGTATAATTGTTTTATGGTATATAGCCCCTTCAACTATGTACCTATTGATGAACTTTGTATAATTGTTGTATAGTATGTAGCCCCTTCAACTATGTACCTATTGATGCACTTTGTATTATTGTTGCTCATATTGTAATGTTATGCATGAACTGAGCTTTAAATTAATAAACTTGGAAACTTGGAAACTTGGAAACATCTAACGTTTGGCTCCATTACATCATGGTTTGAAACGAAACAACAGGTGAGTGGTATAACAATTTATTCCGTTAGTAAATTCCATCGTTTTTGGAAGTTTACATGTTGTTAACTGTCTCATATTTATTTTTTCAACTCTCTTAAATACTCCCCCTGTTTAGATTTAGTGCTTGTTTCAATGCGACAAGCGATACAAATAAAGTGTTTCTGCAGTTTAATTTGTTTATTATGAACTTGCATTGAATTGTAAGATTGGAGTCCATACGATTGTGCAGATAAATTACTATCGGGAACCTTCCTGACACGGATGTCAATCAATCACCGAAATTGATAAAACCTATGCAAAAGCTTACAAACATAATGTGTAAGAATGAATAAAGTACATAACAAAACGTAAATAAAGTAAGCTGTTGAAAGAATTCCATTCATATGATTATGTGACAAATCAAGAGGGCCATGATGGCCCTCAATCGCTCACCTGACTCATTAAGATCAGATGAAAACTATGACCTCTATTGTCTACACAATGTTTTTCTATGATTTGACCTAGTGACCTAGTTCCTGACTCTAGATGACCCAAATACAATCCCAATCCAGATTTCATCAAGATAAACATTCTGACCACAGTTCATAAATATTGGATGAAAACTGTGACCTCTATTGTCAACACAAGGTTTTTCTATTTATTTGACCTAGATTTTTACCCCAGATGACCCAAATACAATCCCACCCAGATTTCATCAAGAATTCTGACCAAATTTCATAAACGTTGGATGAAAACTGTGATCTCTAATGTCTACACAAGGTTTTTCTATTATTTGACCTAGTGACCTAGTTTTTGTC